>NC_056732.1:1174228692-1174446192 GCF_019279795.1 Protopterus annectens
ACTGGCCATGTGCAGCATCCAACCCTCACCAAGAATGATGCCACAGTACAAACACAGAATGATCATGTTTAACAGGTGGCACAGTTACAGCTGTCAGTCCAAGAGGGTCTAATGTCTGTCTGCTTGAGATGTCACGCATGACAAGCCATGCTGCTGTTCCAGGGATGGCTTGCACCTGTTACCCCTGTGCATCTGGATACTGGATAAGGCCTTTGCCACCTCCATAGAGGACTATGTAGGCAAGGCCAAAAAGACTACGCACCACCCTAGAAAACATAAGTGGTAAGAAACATAAGGGTAATGCTGACCAATGCCAGATGTGTAAACTGCAATATGCATGCCCATGAGGCACTTCCCAGTATGGAGAACATCGATGTCTGTGCAGTGAAAGAAGCCTGCTGCAAGCCTAGTGACAGCACACCAGCACTACCAGGTTATACCACATATCATGTGTTATGGCCCCAACACCTGGACCAAAACATCAAAGGAGGGGGGAGTATCCATATGCAGCACAGGCACCCATACGGCCAGGTAATTGACAATGCACAAAGCAGCGGAGACCACCCATGTGCACCTAAGTGTAGTCAAAACTACTGTACAGTCTGTAGCATGCGACAGACCACACTCTCACACACAAGAACTCCACCCAGACATCCTGAAGACACTGGACAGTATGAATGTCCCACCAAATACCAGACAAGGTACACACAAATTACCACATAGGTGGTAAACCATTATGTATGCAAGGAGTAATCAGGGACCTAGGGACACAAGTCGACAGTAATCTGTCATGTGACACTCACAATGCCAATGTGGCTAGGAAGATTGTCGACATTGGACACCGTATCATGAAAGGATTCACATCTACATCAACAGAGGTCACTGTGCCGCTGTACTGTTCCCTTATCAGACCCATAATCTAGTACAATGACTCATATGGGATGTACCGTACGTGACACCTGCAGCGGTTCGGAAGACCTCAAAGTTACCCCACCAAGAGGATAAAGGGTGTGAAATATATGTCATATGCTGCCTGGCTGTAGACACCCCAGCTGAATGCAGTCACAGACTGCCTACACAGAGGCATTGTATGTCTATTGTACAAGGCCATGTCCAACACAGGAGTAATGGACATGCTCCACCACAGGAAATCAAAGCCATTGGAGCTGTGAGAGTGACAGATGTCAGCCTCAACACATAATGAAATAGCATGTGCTGGAGGGACAGATACATAACCCAGAGGCTCCCCACACCCAGAAACAGGATCCCAATCCATGTTAGGAAGAGCCCCTCACTGACACCCCTCAACAGGAATATTGCCAAGTGGATGGATGATCGTACAAGTATACTGGGGGTCTTCACTGTGTCACGACCAGACAGAGGCACAGTAAAGAAATTCATAAATGGCCATAATAGTCACATAGCAAGGGGCGGCGAAAGACACACACACTCTGGCTAGGCTTAATAATGCCCTAGGGTGGATAGCCTAGTATGAATCCATGAACGTATGAAGATACAAATTGTACAGGACACTAAGGATAATCACAAGGCTTACTTAACTGATGGTAGGAACCATGTTGGGCATCCACAGATATGCTCTGAATCACACAGATATTACAAACAGCATACCAAACACACACACATATTGCTAACATACAACCTGACAGGTGCAGTGCAAAACCCCTCCCCACCCCCCAGAATGCAAAATATCTATCCCAGCAGACTGCTGGTCCCCTGACATTGCAAATGCTGAGGTAACAGCCATCATCTGCAAAGCAAAACACACAACAGCAAAGGTATGTGATGGTGTCCTGGGCTGAGGCCAACATGGAGTCCAAGAATAATGGAATGCCAAATCACACTACTGCCCAATGTCAGCCTTACCACAGGATATGTACCCAAAGAGCAGTGTACAACAACAGTGGTCCTTCACAACAAAGGTGTTGCCTGAATGGATACTGCAAACTACCACCCCAGGATCCTGACAAGCTTGGTCTGCACAGCTATGGAAAGGATCAGTATGTACCACAGACATAAAACTATTGTGGACCTACTGATACTGGACCCTACACAGTGTGGCTGTCGTAACTGCAGATCCTGCCCCTAAACATGTTTGACCCATTTGAAGCAGTTATTAAGGTCATTGATGAGGGCAATGTGGTCCACACAGTGTAGCTGGACCGTGCATATGCTTCTAGACAATACCCTACGAGTTCAGTATGGATATGTTCACCAGCTTAAATATATACCCCTATGTCAGTAGAGGGGTTGCAAACCAGACCAAGGACAGAACTGACATGGTCAGACATGCTGCATCCATGTCAGACTACAAAGCAGATATGAGTGGCATCCCACAGGGCTTGGTCCTGGCCCCCCCCCCGTTCTGTATATATGTCCCATAGGTATAGGCCAACATGGATGGACTGTGACTGAACATGTATGCAGAGGAGTACAAACAGCCCACCATATCCGACCCCCAGCTGACACAAGCAACCCACAAAAGGGCCACCTACAAACAGACAACTGGAGCCATAGCCATGTCAGCAAGCTAATTGCAGAACTGTGTATAGACAACCACCGTGGATATACAGTAAGTGCCCACAAATTACCACACAGGTGTTAACCCATTACATACCTAACATGTAATGAGAGACCTGGGGACAAAAGGTGATAGATATCCTGCACTGGACAAACATGTGGCTGTAGTGTTCGCAGAAACATATCATATACCCACCTAATCATGAAGGTTGTCAGATGTAGATAAGGGGAGGTCACTGTGGCTCTGCAGTCATCCTTCATCAGCATCACAATTGACTACAATAGCCCCTGTGGGATATACCTCAGCAGACACCTCCATCAACTGTAAAGTCCACAACAGTACCCCACCAGGGCTAGCAAAGAGCATGAACAGATGCCATGTGTTGCCTGAGTAAACAAACTGCAGCCCCACACACTGCCATACTGCCCAGCTACAGGCAAGCTGTGCCTGATGTATGAAGCCATGTCCAACCTGGAATCAATGAACATGCTGCACCTTGTACAATCTGAATGGCAGTGAGCTATGCACATGAGAGACCTGAACCCCAGCACTGACATACATAGGACAAGCTGTACAGAATGATCCATAACACAGAAGGCACCCCCACTCTTCAGTAAACTCCCAGTACAGGTTAGCCAGAGAGTCACCTATCGACACCCCTCAAGAGGAATCCCGATGAGTGGATGGGAGATGGTAGGCTAACCCTGGGTATCACTGTTATGTCAGAGGTAGACGGAGGCACAGTATACTAACCATGACATATGTCATGGCAAACTCCAGTTACAATGTGTGCCGAAGGACAAACACACCCTGTAACTAGCATCAGAAATGGCCTAGGGAACCTAGTGTTTGCCAATGTCCACCCATGTTGTGGAATACACTACCAATGTTGGACAAGCCTGGTGTAGGTAGTCCATATCTGAACATAATGCAACATGGTCATATGTGCACAACTGGCCCCTACAAAGTCTGTTGTGCTCACTATGAAGATGTCAAGCAGTGATAGGACTAAAGCCCAGGATACTGTCCACCACAATGAAAGTACTGAACCAGTACACTATACGGTACTACAGTGTTAGGTCATTATGAAAGTATGTTGACAACTGTCTGCAAAGTATCCCATGCAATCCCTGCAGGCACAGTATAATCCCTGTTGTGGCAGACACGAAGCAGTTGGCCAGTTAGTACACAACATGATACCCAGCACACAACCATAAACGTGAGATATTGTTGAAGTTCACACACACCCAAATATGTGGTGGACTTCAGAGTGCAACATATGGAAAGCTCACACTGGGCATGCTCGCACACTTTGATAAATGAGGCATATGTCAGACAACATGCCATGGAAAGGCTGAACTGGGCATGCTCACACACTTAGGCCATATCTCCGTTTAGCAGTTGGCCACACATATCTGGTATTTGTACGTGTCATTCCAGGAACCAACCACAACACAGCAATCTGCCCAGTGCACACAGTAAATGACTACAGAGACATAAGTGATATAGTGGATCGCCGTCATATGCAAACATCTTCCACAGATACACAAGTTGGTCATAGGAACAGGAAATGCTGTGGCAATAAAGACCTGCAAACAGTAGAACAGCACAACAAATATTGTGCATCTGACAATTGAACATATGGGTGTAGAGGTCAATACTAGGCTTGTTGCCCTAGGGAATGACAGCTCAGCCAGAGTGTGCTTGGCATCTGCATCCCCAGTACAGCAGGCTACTGTGCCACTGTAAAGTAGGTCACATAAGGCAACGTGTGAGGCTAGTGAGCTGTGCCTCTGTCAAGCAGGGGCACAGTGGAGATCCCAGGGTTTGAATGTGCTAAGCCACAGCCATGTTGTTGGTGTGTGCTGGAAGAGGGTTGCTGAGGATCTCTAACAGTAAGTGGCCATCAATAACAGACTGAGGGGAGCCCTATCTGCATTCCCTGGACAATTCCACTGTCAACACTGTGTTGTGATGATTATGTGTGAATGAAGTGCTGTGCCGGAACTGTTCACAGATGTCCTCCCTCTGTGGGCTACAGCTCTGCAATGTATTAGCTCACTCTGTCTGTTGGACGGCTCATATATGGCTGGTGTTCACCTGACAGGTGTCTTGTTGTGGAGCAGTCATGGGTATATGTGGGATAGCATGATCAATGCAAACCATACACATGCTCATAGAATGCAATTGTCAAGGATTATGCTGAGTGGCCAGTAAAGTCCCCCAGCATGGGTCCTTTGAAGTCGTCCACCCCAGTCTTCACAAGTGTAGAGTCTGCTTGTGCTAAATACAGTTTTTGTGCAGTGACAACCTTGCCTTGGGGTGGAGATGGGATATGGATGTCCAGGGAAAGGTGGGTATGGTCAGATATCAACAATGGTGGTCTAACTCTGGTGTGGAACAGTGAGTGCCCATGTTGCAGATGGACAGGTGCAATATGTATTCCCCCATGTGGCTGTGGTGTGTGGTTCTGCCATAGCACATGGACTCACAAATTGTAGTGGCTGTAGGGTAAAGTGGTAGAGGCCTGAGTAGTTCTCACACACAATATGCCTGTACCTGATGTTAACAACTGGAATGGTGTATGTGAACACATGCATATCCCGGCACTGTTCCCAGGGAAGCTAAGTGTGTGTCCTGGATGTGGGTGTGTTGTTCTGTACTGGTTGTGTTGTGTGTTACAGGTCCTGTGGTCACGAAGCATGGTATAGAACATAACCTGCCAGTGCGATGTGCATGTCTGACCCTGACGTAGGTGGCTGCAAATGCATATATATGCTATCCCCCACCTGACAGGTAGTACTAGATGTACATACCTCTGTAGAAATAAAGATGTCAGCACCCTATAAATACTGCAGGTGCAGACCAGATGCCCAGTAATTCGGTTAGCGTGCTCTGCTAATGCGTCTCCCTCAAGTGTCATAATATAGGGAGGTAAGAGTTCGAAACATGCAATTGCTCAGTGTGTGTGTGTGTGTGTGTGTGTGTGTGTGAGAGAGTGGGGTTGATGTGTGTGCAAGCCTGTGGGAGGGAGATGTCCCTTTTGGCAACTGTGAAAGCACTCTACAGGATGCACATTCCCCTATCTCAGCACGGATTATGTCAGCACCCTATAAGTACAGCAGGAGAAGGTAAACCTCCCAGTAATTCGAATAGCGCACTCCGCTAATGCGTCTATCACCATTGTCAAAACATAGTTAGGTAGGGATTTGAAACCTGCAACTGCCCAGTGTGTGTGGAGGGGGGTTAGTGTGTGTGCAAGTCTGTGTGAGGGAGATGTTCCTTTTGGCAACTGTGAAAGCACTCTACAGGATGCACATTCCCCTATCTCAGCACGGATAATGTCAGCACCCTATAAGTACAGCAGGAGAAGAAAAACCTCCCAGTAATTCGAATAGCGTGTTCCGCTAATGCGTCTGTCACGAGTGTCATAACATAGTTAGGTAGGGGTTTGAATCCTGCAGCTGCCCAGTGTGTGTGGAGGAGTGTTAGTATGTGTGTGAGGAAAATGTCCCTTTTGGCAACTGTGAAAGCACTCTACAGGATGCACATTCCCCTTTCTAAGCACGGATGATGTCAGCACCCTATAAGTACAGCAGGAGAAGGGAAACCTCCCAGTAATTCGAATAGCGCACTCTGCTAATGTGTCTCTCTCGAGTGTCATAATATAGTTCGGTAGGAGTTTGAAACCTGCAAATGGCATGTGTGTGTGTTTGGATGTGGGGACTTGGTGTGTGTGCAATTCTGTATGAAAAACATGTGCTTTTTTACAATCAGGAGATCACACTACATGATGCACATTACCCTTTCCAAACAGTGATGATGTCAGCACCCTATACATACAGCTGGAGAAGAGACATCTACCAGTAATCGGAATAGCACAATCTGCTACAGCGTCACTCTCAAGTGTCATAACATAGTTAGGTAGGGGTTTGAAACCTGCAAGTGTGTGTGTGTTTGGATGTGGGGAGTTTGTGTGTGTGCAATTCTGTATGAAAAACATGTTAGTTTTCTCAATCAGGAGATCACACTACCTGATGCACATTACCCTTTCAAAACACTGATGATGTCAGCACCCTATAAGTACAGCCAGAGAAAAGGAACCATCTAGTAAACCGAATAGTGCGCTTCGCTAATGCGTTTCTCTCATGTGTCGTGACTTAGTTAGGTAGGGATATGAATATGGCAAGTGTGCATGTGTGTGTGTGTGGGGGGGTAGTAGGGTGTGTGTAAATGCAAGTGTGAGAGAACAGATCCTTTTGGCAAATACTACAATACACCAGATGCTGCATATTCCCCCAGTAAACACAGGGGATGTCACCACACTATCAGCACAGCCAAACAGGGCTAGTTGGCCAGTAATGCCAATAGTGCGCTCTGCTACTGGGTCTATTACCATTGTCAGAGTACAGATAGGTATGTTTTGGTAACCCACAACTGCCACGTGTGGTGGTGTCACACATTATGACCTTGTGTGGGTCTTTGTGCATAACAATGCATGCTATTGCCTAAACCAGCAATGGCATTGCACACATGATGTATGTGTGTGACACATACACACAAATACCTGTGACCTGCAGTAGTTACCATGTCTGACACAAGCCTTGAGTGGATAAATGGTATTTGCAATGCATAGCAATATGACTGTGTATTACTGTGCAGGGGCCGCATGTGGTATGTCTCTATACAGTGTGGGTGTATATGGTAAAATACCTACAGCAGGGGATACACATCTGGTCTGGGCCATATAGTCTACATGTAGTCGATGTACAGGTGCTGCATGTTCCCACCTGTTGTGGGAGTGGTAACATGTCATTCCACTGAAATTCAGTGACCACATGCTGGGAACCCTTCAACTAGTGTGTTGTAGCTACAGTAATGCTCACGCACAATGTTTGGCTGGATGCAGTCCAGCCATATAAAGACAGTTCTTGAGACTGTCATATTGCCAGTGTTGTTATGGAGGATAGGTGGTTTTCCTGTGTATGGGAGGGCTGTGTGTGCCAGGCTATGAACCAGACGGCAGTCCGACACACTGTTAGCTGCACATGAATAGGCCCTGATGCTTTGTGCTGTGCCAACAACCTGGAGGTGTGTGTATCTGTGGTGCCTTGGGATACCACCCCCCTGTCCATGTGTGTTACATGTGTAGGGGACGACAGGCATAGTATGAGGTATAACCTGGCAGTGATGGGTTGCACCTGTGAGCCATGAATCAGGACTCTGGTACTGCACAGACATTGCAGTTCACCGTGCTGAGGACAGTGTCCAGTGCATGCATCTTGCGGTGTACACTGCTGGTGTTGTGTAGCAGCACTGTTAGTGTCCTAACCTGTGTGATATCTGTGGAGGTGGCTATGTAATCCGTGTCCTGCAGCATAAGGCAGTATGTGTGTATCAAGGAGCTTCGCCAATATACATTGGGCCATGGGTGTCACGTGCAAGCTGCCCCTCGCACATCATTGTGGCTTCCCTAGCATGTAAGCACACTTTGACAGCCTGCGGATACCCTATGAATGACATTGGAGACTGAGCAGAATGTAGACATACAACACCCTTCCTACATATAGTGGTAGCATACCTGGTGAGGGTATGATGATAACCAAGATCAGGCTCATACTGGCGTGTGCCACATGCTGAGAGATCCCTTCTATGTTCCCTATCATGTAGTCCAGGGAGGTATGTCTCAGGTCATCCATAGTGGCATGGTCAATGACTGAGTCATATGTGTCCATGCCTCTGACTGACCTGTATGCATGTGTTTTGTGGTGGACCATAGTGCCCCACAGGCATATCACTGTGACCTTCACCATGTACAGCCTGTTGAGTGGGACCCCACTGCAGCGGCCAAGAGAGGTACCTGACACATCTGTAGCAGGTGTGTTGTGTAGCCCTACAGGCTGTGAGTGTGTGGCACATGGGATGTGTGTGCCATGTGTGGCATGTGCTCTGTCCCAACGTAACATATGCCTGTGTGCCAGCTGCGGAGGTGTGTGATGCTCAGGCAGGATGCTATTCTGAGTCCCCACGTATGCCCCAGTGTGTTCAGCTTGCTGTCAGGGCGTGTCTATGTCTGACTGGTATTGTAGTCACTGTAGTATGACATGCCACCTGACAGGGTATGGCATTACTGGGTTCAGAGTGCTCAGTCCCCAGATTGGCTATGTGGTGGCATCCCACACATGTGTTGTACGTTCCTGGCCAAGGGTGATGGTTGACTGCATACATGTGGCAGCTGTGACATTGCCACATGACTCACCTAAACCACAACTGGACCATAGAGGTGATTCACAGGTTACCTTTGCACATGCTACCCTAGTAGTGTGATTGCCATGGTGAGTACCAACACATAGGGCCAATGGGGAACAACACACTGAAGGTGTGTATGTGTGGGTGTACTGCTACTGTTTCATAGCACTGGCATATATGACTGCACACGTGGGTAAATGCCAGGTAAGACATGTGCAATGTGTCACAGGCAACGTACATGCGAACAGGACAGACAGTGACGTTCTGTCATGTGTAAACTTGACATACGATCGACGCTATGCAGATGTCACTAGGAGTCCACAGAAGCACTGTAACTCTGCATTGCAGGTGGAAGCAGTGTTCCAGGGAACCCCAAGCGAACATGCATGCAAACAAAGCTACAGTAAGCAGGGCTGGAAGTAGTCCATTGTACAACAAAGAAGGGGTAACACTAACAGTAGGTAACAGTGCAAATATGTAGGCACTATCAACATGTACCCAGGAATGCACAGTGCAGATGCCCATGGTAGAACTGATATTATGTCATAGTTAATTGTGATTTGAATTACATTGGTACTGCACACATATCAACATGCGCAAACATCCACATTGCATAGTCGTTGTGGGCAACTTGACACCATTACTGTACATATCCATCATTGCATATCACTACTTGCATTAGCTTCCCCCCTGTGCTACCCATGTATGTGGCTATCTGTTGACATCCTTACCACCGGTATGCAATAATGTGCTGCTGTTACACTTTGGTACGTACTATGGGTGCAGATAACAATTCAGGACAGTCATACGGTTACTGCATCAGACATGCTGGGATTTACACACAGTCATATCAGCACACTGTACTGTTACCAACATGATACTACTAATACACTTCTATGTAGTCACCCTGTGCATCAGCAACATGTTTACCTGTTCCCGCAATGATGTTGGAGATTGCAGGAGGTGGCACAGTTTCATCATATGCACAGGGTGTGAATTAGGTATGCCTGAGTCTGCCACTGATACCACCAATTGACATGTGTGTGTATGTGTGTTGGTGAGGGACAGCAGTACAGGGTGGGGCACTGTTGGTGCAGTGTGTGCGTGTATATGGTAGCCCTAGGTGTTAACATTTCGCATGTGTGTATGCACGCACACAGTTCCACCTCATGGCTGCCATATACAGGGGTTTGTGGACAGCCACAGACTGCACCTGGCAGGTCATACAGATCAGTGTCTGTGGGCACGGACACGGTACCTGTGCCTGGCAGGGGTGCTACGGACCATATCCAGTACTAAGCCAGACTGGGTACTGTCGTCAGAAGCGGGAGTGTGTTGACTGGACACAGGTCCCTGTTGGGACTGTCCAGAGCCACATACACATGGTCTCCTGGGGCATTCCGATGACAGCACAGACCCAGCATTGCTGGGGCTGCTGCTGGCACTATGGGGGCGTGCGCGGGCCTGTTGTCATCCACGCCGACTGCCAGCTGCTGCTGTTGCTGGCATACGGCCACGTCGACGCCGCAACCGCCCACCATTGCCCTGGCTCATGGACATTTGGTTGTGGAACTGCTGTAATATGTCCCCACAACGTCTGTCTATGACATCGGTGAAATTACGGATAGCATCCGTGATGTCACGCATACTGTCAGTCATGGCTGTGCGACATGCTCTCAGCTCCCTCAGACCCTATCTGGTGTACCTTTCCATACGCGACTGTGCCTGCATGACAGCGCAAAACATAGCTGAGGTTGACAGACCTCTTTGGGCACGTCTGCCAGAGGCAGTACGCCCACGGATGCTACCACGAAAACCCATGGCCAACTGTCTGTGTGGTACCATCGCAGGACCCTGCCCATGGCTGCTGTGTGGGGAAGCATGTGCCACAGATACCACATTACCCTGGTCAATGCCCACTGTATCCTGTCCATCACCTAGGGACAATGGTGACAAAGGATGTACTGGCAGGATGACTGTGCAATGATGGGGTTGACAGCTGTGTACTGTCAATTGGATGACCAATGGCGGACCCTGACACACCTTCCTGTGCCATTACACAGATATCATCATTACCAGTACCTGTGGTACCAGATTCAGGTTCCCTGCTGCAGGACACCAGAGCAGCACCAGAACCTGTGGGAGGAAGACAGGAAACACAGTTTACAGTGTCCACACAATGTTACCAGTGATGCACTTATGCACACATGCACACATGGACACATGCACACATGCACACATGGATACAGGCACACATGCACACATGCACACAGGCACACATGCACACGTGGACACGTGTACACATGCACACATGGATGCAGGCACACATGTACACGTGGACACAGGCACACATGGACACAGGCACACCCCACAGTATACACACAGAGCACTACTGAGTTACACTAGTATTACTAGCACTATCAGGACTATTATAGGTATTGTTAAACACACTCACCAGCATGGATGGCCTGCCTTCCTGTAACACTGGAGGGACCTGCAGAAATGAGGAGATTAATGTCAGTGGGCACAACTGTGCAATTGATACTGCATATGATACAGTGCAGTAGTACACCAGTTGCCTTTCACACGTCAGCTGCTGATATTGCCAATATCACACATGCACAATTACATACTATGTTGACAGCTACATACCACGGACACACCTTACACATGCATAAACTAACAGTGTACAGAACAGTCAAGTGTACATATGGCATATTACCTGCATGCTCCATGTCGTGCTGCTGTGTGGATCCAGCCTCCATCATGATGCAGGTGTATTGCTGTTGCTGTTCCGGGGCTGGAGCCACAACACTTAGGAGTAGCCCCTCCAGTCTGGTGAGGGGGATGTGGCCACCCCACCTCCTGTGGCAACCTGTTGCCTGTGGATATCCGACGCATGCTGACGGACATTTCCTGATTAAATCACTGCAGTAATGTCGTACCTGCTCATATGTCCTATTATGTGTGCCAATGTCATTTACCCTACGGGCAAGGTCTTGCCACAGTGCAGCCCTCTCCTGCTGATTCTGGCTGGTGCGGGAAAACAGTATGTCATAATCCCGCACCAGGCTCTGGTGTATCTCCTCATCTTCCGCTGCAGAGTAGGCGGGATTACGCTGACGCGCCATCTCCCTGGAAGAGAACACAAACAGGATATCAGCAGACTATGTCAGCAATATATGGCACACATACTATACATGATACTCAAATGTAGTGATATACTACTACTCCCATATGTTGCATGTGTGTGTCTCGTGGTGGATACACAAGTACATGGCCAGATATCAGTGCTCAGCCAACACCTGTGCAACAATACCTGCCACATTCCATACAACATAGTAGCATGACCCATCGGTCAGCACACTACGACAGGTCCAATGCACAACCTCACTCTGGGGGTTCATACCAAGGTACTGTATGTGGAACGCCATCCACTAGTGTGATCTGGACACAAGTTACTCGGCCTGGATATACATATCCCACCACCAGCACAGTAGACTACTTTGATATGTATGTGATTAGACAGTTATTCACTTGTTAGGACTGAGATGGTATCCATGCAGCCCACTGGAAGCCACAACCCACACTGCTGACCCCTTTGCGAATGCTTACCACGGACATCCCACAGATTGCATGGAACTTGCACACACATTTCTAACCCAGACCCTATGCACAAAGGTTAGGCATCCTGTCCAGTGGACCCCAGCCAGAGGCAGATTGTATAACAATAGCAGGAGGCTACTGCAGGACAGAGCAGATTCACATTAAGGGAAGGCATCTGTGGTCAGCACTGGTAATACGCTACGGTCTCTCATAACAATGGCCACGGCCTACGCTGGGAGGGAAATGGCCACAAACACTATAGATAGCCACAAGGCCTTCTTCAGTTATGTTATACATATGGACCAAATGCCTCAGATATGCTCTGAGTTGATACACACCTACTTAACATTCACCGAACACACAGATATTGGCAACAATCTTGCAGACAGGTTCGGTGCACGTATCCCCCCCTCCTTCTCCCCCACAAGTAGAAATACTTATCACAGCTGAATGTAACCTCCCTATCCTCTCACATGTCCAGGTGAGGGCCGCCCTCAGCAAAGCAGAACACACAGCATCACTGTGACCTGATGGTATCCCTGGATGTGTGCTATGTACACTCCAAGAGGACATACAACCGCATATAAGACTGATATTTAACCTTGGCCGTACTACAGGATATGTACCTGAACACTGGCATACAGCAACAGTTGTCCCACACCACTAAGGAGGCACCTCTACTGACCCTGGGAACTACTATCATAAGCATAACTGGCCTGGTCTGCTAAGCTATGGAATTATTCAGTATGGCACGCATATACAGCGATATTGGGTACCTGCAGACACTTGTTCCCGGCCAGTTTGCCTTTGTGATGGGCTGATCCTGCCTTTTGAACCTGGTTGACCTTTCAAAACAGTCACTACAGCCATTGATGAGGGCAACGCACAGACAACTGCTGCCAGGATCATGGCCTAACACTGACTGACATGTAATGTATAGTCATCCCCTTTTGGTGGAACTACGTACACACAACATATCACATGAACATACCTATAGATACAGACCTATGACACATTTGGAGGGTTCACAGTATGCAGACTATTAACCTGCTACTTTACATTACCTGTGTTTGTCGCAGCTGGTTGCGTTACCACTACTTCTGCTTCCTGCTGCTGCTGGCACGGCTTGCTACTGTCACTGCTGACAGCTTAGACTCAGTGTGTAGCGGGTGTTTTTTTTGTTTTCCTCTCACACTCTGTCTCTGTCTCTGTCTGTCTCTCTCCCTCTGTCTGCTTCCAGACAGTGCAATGAACGTATTGCATGTGTGGCGTGTTAGTACAGGATGCTTTTGTAGGTATCTGCATAGGTCCATGTGATGGCCTCTGCACCAATTGTAAGCCAGCATTTGCTAATTGCATGCAGCCAGTTGTGTACTGATTGCAGTTCTCACTGTGATTTCAGGACAGTGCTATAAAAGGGTATGTGAGATAGGCGTTGCCCTTTCAGATTGTAAGGGTGGGGTCCATGTTGGTATGCTGTGGACACTGTTCTGTGAGTGTAAAGGTTAGTATCTCTCTCATGATTCAGGCTGTGTTGTAGATTCACATTTCTCCATTCCTCTCTCCTGTTCCCTGTAGTAAGTGTGTATGCACAATGACACCTACAACTATATATATATATATATATATATATATATATATATATATATATATATATATATATCTGTAAATATACATACATTTATATATGTACATTAACTGACATTGTTACCTACTAGCTACCAACTAGCATGGCTGTTTCTGTTCACACACTACTATTATGGAAATCCACTAGTTTTGACAGTAATTCTAAATGACATGCTTTGTGTACTACACATTCATTCCTACTATTACATGATATATTTATTTTAGCACAATGTTCTTGTATAAGAGTCATGGCTTAGTGGTAGGTCATACAGACTACTGTTTCCTGGGTTCGGGACTGACAGTGGGATTTTATTTTGCTTTTGAACTGACTACAGGACCTGTCAATCAGAGTGACTAAGGCACTTTTAAGCAGTTGTAACTGGGTTAGCGCTGGTTTATGCGGAGGTCCCGAATGCGCACTGACGTACAGCTCTGCGCACACCCACTTACAACCGCTTAACAGTGCTTACTCTGGCGCACACCCGCGCTATTTTCTTTGAAAGAAATGAAAATGGGGAGACAGGAAAGTGGTGAAAAAGGGGTCACAAAGAGGGTAAGACAGTAGGGAAACAAGCTTGGGATTTGCAGGAGGGATGTAGGTAAGGCCCATAGCTGCCCATTTCTTCATCAGCAACAGCTGTGCATATGTATCTAATTTGGTGTGACATTTGAAACCTTCCACCCCTGATAGAGGTGTCAGGACAACAATAATACTTGTTGTACAACCAATTGTAATTGATAGTTTCCATGTCCAGCAGACGTGTGTGGAATGGCAGCTATGTATGGGGCGTAATTTTTTTGTGGGTACAGAGTGCCCTTTTTTTTTTTTTTTTTTTTTTCAGGTGAGAGTGGTATGTCAGGTGAAGGAAGTCGGTATAGCTGGGGAGGTAGGTTGGGTAGGTCAACAGACAAGACAAACAAGACGCATACAGGGGCGGTGTATGACATGTGTGGGGGGGTTACACAATTGACGGGGATGGAGGTTTGGATATCCAGAGCCCATGAGCCCACAGATGGCAACAGTGGAACTTATATCCCCACCCATGGGCAGTTGCCACTGTTACTTCACTGCCCAGGATGGGGCTGTGCTCGGGGCTGTGTAGGCTGCACAACAGGCATGCCCGTAAGTTGTGCCACCTGTGCCTCAAGCTGGCGTAGGGGCCCAAGAACAGTGTCCCGGATCTCCCTACGCACCACAGTCCGGATGCTACGGAGGGTGAGTGGTGGTTCTCCTCCGGCCACACTTGCAGGGGGGGGACGAGCCCCATCCCCTGCAGCGCTTCCACCCGCTGGTGGCACAGGGCCACCGGAGGAGGGTCCAGACTGGGCACTAGTGCCAGGTGCACTCGCCAGCTGAGGTTGGAGAGGTGGGTCCGCTGGAACCCGCCTTCCCTGTCGTCCTATGTTTTGCATTATGTCATGACAGTTTGGGTTAGTAACATATAATACCATTCACAATTAGTTGTAACAGCATGCATTAGTATTCCCATTAACCAAACACCCAGATATTCACACCATTGAACAGCAAGCATAACACATGCATAATTTGAACAGCAATACACAGTCCAACAACATGCAGGGTTGATTGATGGCAACAGGCCATCAGGTTTGGATGTATGAACAGGGCAGATGCGTCAACGGACATGCAAATATTTATGACCCAACAGGACAAATGTCCAGGGGTGTTAATTGTGATTGCACATACCATTTTCACGTGGAATGGGTTATATGTGGTTATAGGGTGGGGTGAAGAAAATAATATTAACACCTTCGAATACCAATACATATGCTGTACATTTTAATAGCTGCACGTATATACACACTACTGTTCTAACTACAGTTTCCTATATGATAACTACATCAACTTGGTGATAGGACTGTTACTGCTACATCAATATACATTTTATTGTTCTTCATACACATTCATATCTGGCTTTGTTCAGCTACATCATCCTGCTACATTTGCTTTATATAGCTATAGACAACTGTGGATGTTTGGTATGTCAGACAATCATACTATCTGCATATTGCAGACTGAGAGCAATATATCCAGATTTTGGGATACACATTCCAGCTGCAGCAACACTTTGAACAGATTTTGCTGTTTGGTTTTGCTTCTCACATGCATTTCATTCTGTACTGACTGCAGTATACTTTATTCATGGGTTATTACTACTTTATTGGTGGATTCATAACACTTTCTCACACTCTCTCACTTGTTTTGATTTTACTATTCAGGATGGTACTTACTTCTAGGCTTTATTGACATGTTTTACCTGTAGTTATTACAATCCTTTCCAGCAGTCTCACTTCTGTCAAGTTTCAGTATTTCAACAGGGGTATATTTCACACATGTGATTTGCTCATCTTCTGCAGCTGTACTTTTCACCGTGCTGCAGGTTGTGTACTATAATATTACAGGTGGGGCATCTTTGTTTCAGACTTTATTTCAGACATTTTAATTTTTCTGTTTGGATTACAGACTGCAACACACTTTTTTAATCAAGCAATACTTGCAAACACTCTTACACTTGTTACTTGCACATTCTATTACTTAGTGACTACACTGCACTCTTTTGCAGTCATACTTTTATATTTCTTTACAGTTACTGGGAGAGGATTACTGACCTGCCTGGTGGCGCAACCGCACCAGCCTATTGCCATAGGCTCTGCAGTTCCCAGAACAGACACCTGCAGCTGTAATATAAATGAAGTAATATTGGAATACACATCTCCATAATATCAGCTAGTTTAATTTCTTACATATATAATTACATGTAACTTCCTCAGTAGAGGGGCGTTGGGCATTTGCCGGGCCTCCTGAATCCAAAGGTTCAATTGGTCCTGCTTGCATCTCTTCAGGTCCGCATGGTGGTGACGAACCTGCTCACCAGTCCTTGGAATCCCTGTGGCACTGGTGAGATCATGAGCCAACCGGTCCCATGCCTCAGCCCTATTTGCTCCCCACAGGACCTGGCCCTGCATGAGTTGGGCCTCATGATTGTGGACTAGGAGCCAGACCATGTATCTGGACTCCTCAATGCCCCACCTCTGTGCTCGAAAGCAACTACCCTCACCTACTCCTGTCATTCTGGCTGCAAGTCAGTTCTACAATCATTTATGCTGTGTATTCCTGCCTATGGGGCTTATATAGGCCGTTTTTCCCACACAAATCTGTGACTGGCCATTTTGGAATTGTATCAACTTCACAAAACCTGCTTTGTCATGCTCCACTTTGTATTCATTCCTATATATTTGCTATATCTGCATTTATAGGTACTGCTGTCATGGTGTAGTGGTTCAGTACCTTGACTATGGTGTATAGTATCCTGGGTTCGAACCTGGCCACGACTGCCTAGACAGACTGAGGGGTGTGCCTGTGTAAAGGCAGTTTTGATATGGCTTGCTCAACGTTGCCCGTCGGTTAGCTTGTTGGCGCGGCGCGCAGCTCCGCGCAAATGGGGTACGCTGGTTTATGCCTCATTTGGCTATCAGCATGCATATTACGCTCAGCTCAGCTAGGGGCACACAGTTTCAGTGTGTTAAACCACTGCTCACCTTCGGGCACTCATTTTGCACCTGTTAAACCACTGCTCACCTACAGGCACTCATTTTGCACCTGTTAAACCACTGCTCACCTACGGGCAGATGCACTCACCTTGTTAAACTGTAGCTCAGCTATAGGCACATCTGGCATTTATTATTTTATCTCACATTTCTTCAAAATAAATGGACTATTTCATTACATTTTACATGAACTATGATTTTATATGTGTACATGTTTGTCAGGGACTTGTTTCGTGCTTATTTTACTAGAAATAAAAATTGGCGTTGTGGGGGCTCGAACCATGAATGCCTGCTCTTCAGTCGACATCTCTACCACTACGCTATTGCTTCTTGGCTTACTTTGCTTATTTAGTTCTTATATCCTTTTCCACTGACTGCTAACTGTGGCTAAGCTACGGGCACGCCCGCGCAAATGAGCGCACTCACGGGCAAACATCTTTACGATTTAAAAAAATATATGACATGTTCATTTATATATTTTATGTTCATAGTCTGTGGGGGCATGTGTTGTGTTTATTCACATTTCCATGGCCTCTGTCGTGGGTGTTTACTTTGGGCAATTTTACTCTTCTGGGGGCGTGTCCGCTTGCAGGGCTCGGCCTACGGACACGCCCCCTACTGTCTTCCACGGACCGTGTTAGCCTTCGGTGTGATTCAGCATGCCCTCATGCATATGCATGACATGCTGACGTCACACCGTTTAACTGCAGCCTCCATGTAAGCCATGTATCTCTTACACGGAGGCTTCGTGAATCCTGCCCAGAGTCATACAGACCCTTAAGTCTACTTTCATGTTATGGAAAAATAATGGAGAAGGTAATATTGAATAAGTTATTGTCATAATTGACTAGGTTGGGACAACATATATTAGCATGCATATGTTAAAAATAGATCTATTACCACCTGTAACATGATGTTCTATAACAAGATAATAACAGCTATGAATGAAAAATTGTACTGGAATGTAATTTATATAGATTTAACTTCAGCATTTGACAGGGTCATACACAAAACACTGATCAATAAATTAGAACAACTAGGTATTGATGTACTCTTGATAAGATGGATAGCTGCATGGCTTACAAATAGGACATGGCAAGTATCATACAGCAACTGGACAGGTGACATCCTTGGTTACAGTCAGGGTATCCCACAGGGCTTGGTCCTAAGCCCTTACCTGCTTAGATTGTATCTTTCAGACCTAATTTTTTCATCTGAGGTGTCATTCTATATGCAGATGACCTGAAATTGGAAAACCGATTGCATGTGTTACAGATAAGGCACGTCTGCAAAATAACTTGACTAAATTGACCATTTGGGCACAGGAGAATAATATGCTGCTATATACATCAGAAACTAAGCACATGAGATTTGAGAGGCATAAATTGAAAGGTGAATATTTAATACAGCACACAGTGATTGAAACTGTAGACTCTTTTAAGGACCTGGGTATATGGGTATTTCCAGCTAAGAGTTTTTCTAATCATATCAATCAATTGGTTAATGATAGTTATAGAACTATAGGTTGTATAAAAAAGATTTATAAAGTCTAGGAAATCAAAAATAATTAGGTCCTTGTTTACTAGTTACATTAGACCCAAACTTCAGTATGGAATAAAATTATGGAAACCCCATAAGAAAACAAGCATGAGTAAACTGGAAAGAGTACAGCAGAAATATACCAAGAATATCCATGGATATAAAAGTTTAAGTTATTATGCAAGACTAAAATATCTGAACTTGCACAGTGTCTCAGAAATATCTAAGAGGAGATATTAATCAGGTATATAGGACATTTAGAGACAACTACCTCTGGGAGTGTTTGGGGTTATCAAAAAGTATTAGAGAATCATCAGACAACCTATGAATAAGATTCTATAGTAATGAGAAGTGTACTAATTGCTTTTCTGACAGAGTAGCTAATTCATGGATCAGACCATATGTCTCAACCTGGAATCATGAAAAATCTGGACAAAGGCCCATGAAAAATAGGTACAACTGTCCAAACATCTGTATGTTGATTAAAATAAGATTTGCATACATAATTATGTAACCCCACCCTCTCTGATGGAATTGTGGGATACCAACTTTTAAATGCAAACTGTAGAATAGAAAAAATATGATCATGAAACACAAAATAAACAGAGTAATGTTTTATTTATATTTGAACATGTATCAAACTTTGAACTTGTGCAAACTGCAAGAATAAAATACAGTTTTCTTCTATAAAAATAAAATTAACTGCTTCAGCCTTTTACAGCCAGAAAATAAATTAGTTGATTTAAACAGAGGAAATTAGCATATATTTAGATTTATAGACTGAGTCCTTTTTGGCAAATGCAATCAGTTCTTTCAAAGCAGAGAAGTGTACAGTTAATTGAATTCAAATATAACCGTAATACCTAAGAATATACAGATTTAGCTAACACTGGGAATACATTCAATATAATTTCTACTTCTACAAAGATCATCATTATGAAACAATGTTTTCTATGGTAAATATTTAAGCAATCTATTGCAGAAGTATCCATACAACACATTACCTTTGAAACACTTACATTTAAGCTCCTGTACTAACATTGCCTTTAGCTGTTTTTTAAAAAATGATATTATTCTCACTTTGTCTAATTTTCTGAGATACATTTCTACATGATTCAGGGACAGTTTTAGAGAATGTTTTTTCATTAGTGGCAAAGATTAAAAGGAGGTCTCAGTAGTTTAGTTTCTATGTAGTCTCTAAATGAATATAAGGTAAATTTAAATATAAACTTACATAGCAAAGATGCACAGCAGCTCTCCTATAAAATTTAAAAAGTCAGACATTTCCGAAAAAAAGTCTTCTGTAGTAAATGGTAACCATTTTTTTTAAATGTGCAGCAAAGATGCTCACTGGGAAGGGAGAAGATGATGAGCCTTAGGATTTTGTTTTTGTTGACTTGCAGTATGTGGGTTTTGTGGACAAAGTAGGGCATTTAATGGTAGGCAATATTCTAATCTTAGCAAAAGTATGTTATAGTTTGTTAGGACCTCCATGGCTTACTGATCAGTGATGTAGCTAGAGTTTGTGCTTCCTTGGCCCATCTTTGAGTTTGCCCCCCCCCTCACAAAATTATGGTCAAATGGGGCCCCCATACACATCACCCCCTGCAGGCATTTCTGTGTCCCATTACTTAGCTATTTCTTCCCATTTACCATAAAAACTGTAATGTGCATACTGCTTTATGCTTTAACTCTATAATGATTCTTTGGATTTTATTTTAAACTTTTATTTTACATTTTATAGCACAAACACAAATAGACACCTGCTAAACAAATAATATAGTCTCACAATGAAAACCGACTTAGCATTAAAACTTATCTGCCCTTGAAACTCACATTCATTGAAACAGTATTGAAACCCACATTCAGAGAAAATGCATCTGGCCAGTGGAGGATATAGTTTACCTTTGGGCTGTTTTCAAATCATAGGCACCTTGCACACATATTTATGACCATGCAAACATATGTGTGTTCTTTGATTCACCTTCCTGTTTGTATTAATTTATATTCCTTAAAGCTGACTACAAGAGAATTTTTGATAAAATAGAAGTGCAAGTTAAAATAATTTGGCAAGAAAGCAGAAAATGTTAAATAGGGATGAAAATGAGTATAATAAAAACGTTGCTTACCCCTTACCTAAAGCTTACCAAGGAGTTGGTATGTCAACCTTGCAGAATTTAAATGAAGAAAATGGGGCTGCAGGGAGAGTACCTTTACAAACAGAGTAAGTCGGACAAAATCATGGCCCCTTTCAGCAAAATAGGTGGAATTATAGAATAGTTAGTTTAGCACACGATGAATAATATTCCCCACTAAGAAGGTCAGAATGCATTGGTAATAAAAAGGGCAGCAGAATTTTTTAGTACTACATCCCCACACCCTGAAAGGCTGCAGGGCAAAGGTATGAAACAACACTGGAAGAAGAACAACAGGGTGAACTATTAAGACAAAACAGAATAACTGAGGCTTTTGACGGTAAGCTACTGAGTCTAGATGGTTTCAATATTTTTAATTATACCGAACAAAAGGTTATGGAGACTCACTTTTTGCTTTTTTAAAAAGGTCTTAAATTTGTTCCGGGATGTTGATGTGATATAGCTAAAATCTTAATGCTTAACTCAAACTTTTTTTCCAGAAATATTAATTTTATGTTTAAAGACAAATTAGCTGTTGGAGTCCCAGTTCACAGTTTGAGGAAGAAGAGTACATTTAACACCCCACTACACCCTTCAAAAGCCAGTTATGGAAAAAATCTATACGCAGGAAACATATCAAGCATAAATAAGCACAATAGGAAATATTATAACTTAAATCAAGAAGAAGGGCTTTTATTAAGAGAGATTAGACAGATCCGAGTTATTTGTGTCAGGAAACCGGACAAGGGTGGGGGTATGCTGTTGATGAATCAAACAGACTATACCAACATTATGAGTGACATGTTACATGACACTGACACATATACAACAATGCCATTGAATGTGATCAATATAGCACATAAAAGATTCAGATATTTCTTGAGGACTCTTTATTACAAGGGGTTATTAATGAAATGGTTTACTTTTTTTGTTTAATAACTATCCACTGATACCAAATGCATTTGGAATACCCAAAGTCCATAAGAATATCTCAAACTCCCCCACTCAGAATGATTGTGGCAGCACAAAATAGTTCCACATCCCCTCTGGGGGGTTTTATTGACAGAATATTAACAGATTTGTTACACCCCATGTTACACATTTTAGTAGATTCATGGGATTTTTTGGTGAAGATCAAAAATGAGTATTTTTCAGAAGGTATAGTCTTTTCCACAATTGACATCATTGAATTTTTTTACCTCCATACCCCATCGTGAAGGCTTAGCATTATTTTATGATGCTATTTGAATATTAGTGAACTTTGATAACAGTTTGCTTAACTTCATTATGGAATTGATGGAGCTCATGTTTGAAGGGGGATATTTCAAACAGACCAAGGGCATAGTAATGGGAGCCTGTTGTGCTCCCATATATGCCAACCTGGTCATGTATGTATGGGAAGCTAAGTTTATCCCTAATTTTAAGTATAATAATCAGTGGAACATCTACTTGTGATACCTGGGCAATGTGTTTATTATGTGGAGAAATAAATACAGTGAAATAGAGGCTTTTGTGAACTACATTAACACTGTTTGTCCATACCTTAAATTCACCCATAATTGTTCTTTAGACAGTATTGACTATTTGGATGCTATGTTATTTAAAAAAAGTATGAAGAGAAATGTTTTGGCTCATGGATATTTCTAAAACCTGCATACTCTAATACTTTTTTAGATTTCCAGAGTTGTCATCCTTACTACACAACAAGAAACCTGGTTAAGGGACAATGATTAGAGATGCAAGGATCTGCTCCAATTTAGAGGATTTCAAAGTGGAACTGGAATTATTTTATAGGATGTTTTGTGACAGGGGCTACCCACCTCAATTGGTAGTTGAATGCAGCAATAAAAGTGCTGGAAGGGTGGGGGACTAGCTACACACCACTTTTAAGTAGTGGTGTTCCAGACCTTCTCCCTAGGGACAATATAGATTCTACTTTTGCTAATTCTATGGTCCTTCATTATGGGGCTTTTAGTGCAGAAGTTAGAAATATTATGTCTACAGCTCAGAATTATGGAACATTTTGGGGGAGAGACCATATTTTGTATATAAGATGGAACACAACCTTAAATTTGGTTAGAACATCCTCTACCCAAGTGAACTAACAAAAGAAAAGGAACGCCTAAATGTGGTACATGTCATAACTGTAGTTCTATCTTTGAGGGTGAAAAATGTTACAGTTGGTCAACCATCACAATTAAACTACACACAGGAAATTGTGGTAGTAAAGGCTTAGTGGGCTTAGTGTATTTAGCCATCTGCCTTAGCTGCTCACATTATTATGTGGGGAAAACAGAAAGAAGTTTTCGCAAAATGATCTGTGAACACAACTATGCCATTCAACACAATCCTCTTTATAAACACAGCATTAGTTGTCACTCTTTTACAAAGATCCACTTTGGGATTATTTAAATAGTTAGAAAAAGCCCAAGATGATTTTTTTGGGAGGATAATTTAACTTTGAGAGTTGTACTGGCAGCTTAGATTAAATGCAGCTTCGTTACCTGGGATGAACGAGTATAAACATTATGCCAGTGTTGATGAATGGAGCAATGATTATTTAAATTAAACTATTTAAATTATTTAAAAATTTAGAGGTTATTACTGATTTTACTATATACTCATTTTTTATGAGTGGAGTTGCGTAGGGGCCTAGTACCCTATATTTATTCTACTTCCCAGCCAATTTTCCCATCTTGTTACACTCACATTTATTTTGTTTTGTTTTTGATTCATTTTTTAGGTGCATAGTTTTATACATTGTTAAGATATTTTTTTTACTTGCTCTGAATACCACACTTTGTAGACATCTTGCATTTTATCTATTTTTATCATACATTTTTAAACAAACTTATATGTTCGTATGTATTTGTCCCGGTCCCCTTCAATAATACACATCATACCAAATGGCATTTCATGACCTTTATTAGATTTCCATAACATAGCTTTGATCACCAACTTTATTACAACTATTCATGATATAATTGATTCTAAATACAGCATAACATCCTTGTAATGTTAAAGAGGGCAGTGTACCTACGCACCCTGCCCCAGTAAGCAGTGTCCATACCTCTACTCACTTACTTTACTTATGAAGCAGCATCCCATCTCACTTCATACAGCATTCATTGCAATGTTAATCAGGGCAGCATACCTACTCACCCTGCCCAACAAGCAGGGTCATACCTCTGATCACTTACTTTACTTATGAAGCAGCATCCCAATTCACTTCATACACCATCCATTGAATTACCTTCCACCAAATAAGCACCATCCTTACCTCAGTTTGCTTATCTATTCAGCAAGCTTCCTCAAACTACTCATTTCCTTTCCCCAGATCCTTGAAATGAACATCCAGACATCAGAGGGGGAACAGAAGAGGGCAAGCCTATCCCTCTACTCTGCCTACCCCCACTGATAAAATAACCCTACACCCCACCAACAAAAAGAGGGAGGGTGGGTGGGTAGCAAGTTCATGCCAAAATGTGACTGCTTAACCCAACTAAACTAGACTAAACCTCTTAAGCCCCTCCCCATCATAATCTCACTTCCTTCCAACAATCCCTGCCTCCACTTAACCCTTTCACCTCCCCAACCCACTTAACTCCCCTTAATATTAACATAACCTCCTCCATGAAGATGTCATGGGACAACTTAGTTTGTTGTCAAACTTCATTTGTCCCGGTCCCCTTCAATAATACACATCACACCAAATGACATTTGACTAACTTTATTAGATTTCTATAACATAGCTTTGATCACCAAATTTATTACAACTATTCATGATATAATTGATTCTAAATACAGCATAACATCCTTGTAATGTTAATAAGGGCAGCGTACCTACTCACCCTGCCCCAGTAAGCAGCGTCCATACCTCTACTCACTTATTTACTTATGAAGCAGCATCCCATCTCACTTCATACACCATTCATTGTAATGTTAATCAGGGCAGCATACCTACTCACCCTGCCCAACAAGCAGGGTCATACCTCTGCTCGCTTACTTTACTTATAAAGCAGCATCCCGACTCACTTCATACACCATCCATTGAATTACCTTCCACCAAATAAGCACCATCCTTACCTCAGCTTGCTTATTTATTCAGCAAGCTTCCTCCAACTACTCATTTCCTTTTCCCAGATCCTAGAAATGAACGTCCAGACATCAGGGGGGAACAGAAGAGGGCAAGCGTATCCCTCTACTCCGCCTACCCCCACTGATAAAATAACCCCACACCCCACCAACAAAAAGATGGAGGGTGGGTGGGTAGCAAGTTCACGCCAAAATGTGACTGCTTAACCCAACTACACTAGACTAAACCTCTTAAGCCCCTCCCCATCGTTATCTCACTTCCTCCCAACCATCCCTGCCTCCACTTAACCCTTTCACCTCCCCAACCCACTTAATTCCCCTTAATATTAACCTAACCCCCTCCATGAAGATGTCCCGGGACAACTTAGTTTGTTGCCAAACTTCATTTGTCCCAGTCCCCTTCACTAATACACATCACAGCAAATGATATTTGACAACCTTTATTAGATTTCTATAACATAGCTTTGATCACCAATTTTATTACAACTATTCATGATATAATTGATTCTAAATACAGCATAACATCCTTGTAATGTTAATGAGGGCAGCGTACCTACTCACCCTGCCCCAGTAAGCAGCGTCCATACCTCTACTCACTTACTTTACTTATGAAGCAGCATTCCCATCTCACTTCATACACCATTCATTGTAATGTTAATCAGGGCAGCGTACCTATTCACCCTGCCCAACAAGCAGGGTCATACCTCTGCTTGCTTACTTTACTTATGAAGCAGCATCCCAATTCACTTCATACACCATCCATTGAATTACCTTCCACCAAATAAGCACCATCCTTACCTCAGCTTGCTTATCTATTCAGCAAGCTTCCTCCAACTACTCATTTCCTTTCCCCAGATCCTTGAAATGAACATCCAGACATCAGAGGGGGAACAGAAGAGGGCAAGCCTATCCCTCTTCTCCAACAACCAGCCTGACCAGGCTGTTCCCCCTCCCTTCTACCCAAAATTATTCAATCCACTTCCCATAAAGGGAAGGGTCAAGCCAAACATCATTTGGTGTACCCATCATCTGTAAAGCACCTTAGAATCCTGTCATAAACCTGTTTGCCATGCCATCACTGAAACACACCCTAATGAAACTAAATAAAGCAGGATTACCGTGTCCCATTATAACTCCGGAACATCCACACCAAGAGAACACATACCCTTTTAGCCCGCTCCCTTCTGTTTGTTCCTAAACCTTTCCCATCAAAACTCTCTTTCCTTATGTTACCTATACCACTAGTATCCTACAGCTGCCTTATCATGCAACCAGGCTTCCCTAAACCTTCTAACTCCCTCATAACAGTGCACCCAGTTTCTAAACTTCCCCAACACAGCCACCTACCTACCATGCTTCCTAAAACCCTATCTACAAAATTCACCCAAACCCCAAGTCAAATGATCCTTGTGCTATCCTGTAAAACCTTAACCTGGTATGTAACATCAACACTACCTACTCAAGAGACAAACCTGTCAACCCCAAATTGCTACCCGTTATGAACAAAACTCCCGCATCATGTCAAACCCTCCTTGCCCTTTCCCCCACCTATGGCTCAAACAACTAGATGAGTGAATACGACCCCCCACGGTTCCAAAAAAGTAAGGATTGAACTTCACTGGCTTGCAGATGCTGTAGGGCTGTAGCCCCATAAGTTTCTGTGCTCCTATGAACATCATGATCCTACTCATCTCACGGGATCCCCACACTCCCCATAAACCATCTGACAGTTTTTCCCCTTTGGCCCCCTTTACCTAACTTTCCCTTACTTGCCCCCTATACAAATGCAATTATCAGTTCCCACTAATTAAACACAGAGCCCAAACATGCCTTACTAAGATGATTACTCAGACCCTCCTTGTGCCCCATTCAAGTGGTAAGAATGTCCATCCTATCAACTCACCTTTCAAATCCCCTTTCTAGGCCAATGCATGATGCCTTCTGCACTCCAGCAATTTCCATCAGTAACTGTTGCCCACTTGTGTTCCCATTGTGTAACCTTCTCACTCGTCACTGCTTCCATCTGCAAATTCACTGTATCACCACCACTTGTACTCTGCACACCACCATCTACAAAAAAAAAAGAACGAAATTAAACCCTCTAATAGCAACGAGCAGTCTCCACCTTATACCCACCTATTCCAAATTACAGCCGCAGTGTTCCAAGACCCCATCTGCAAGAAAGAAAAGACATGTAAGACATCCAAATTACATCACACATTCCAAGACATCTTCAAGGACAACCTAAACTGCCAACCCGGGAAGAAATGTACCACCGCCTCTCCCATCTATGACAAAGCAACCATAACTGAAACTATGCGTCTAATGACCCTATCAAATACCCCAGGTAAATTTAACTACCAGTCGAGTATGATAAAACTAACTCCACACATGAAAGGACCTATCAATATCCACAACCCGGGTAACCTTGCGATTCCAGACCACATTCGTTAGAGCCCTGTATAAGCCAAGCTAACTTATATTTCAAAGCCATCTGCCTAGCTCTTAACCTTCCATCCCCAAATGAGGCAAACTAATAAACATAATATGGAAACAGAAGTAGGAAAAAGTTCCAATATTTTACGTACAAGAAACATTGGTTCCTGCCTTTATGTTGTGTGTTTTCTGCAACAAAGAGCTAACAAAACAGCAGCTGTACTTCAAAATCAGGATAGTATGGTGTCCAGCACACAACAAATGACAGCTCTACACATACAGAAGGCAAAACTTTTCTATGTTTGTGATTCTCTTGTTTCATGTTAAACATTCATGGCCTCCACATTTGTCATAAATACAGACTAGGATTTTTGCAATAATCTGCGAATGACCACTGCTGTTTCATTTAAATATGCAGTTACTGCAAAATGAATGCAAGTGGAAACCTCTACAAGCAAAATAAATGTTATACTGCATTTCTGTTCATTGATACGTGCCCATCTGTCATCAGTACTTCCCAACCTCCCCCCTCAACAGTTAATGTTACCTGCACATGCGCGAGACCAACCGCTACCTGCAGGTGCCTCACAGCCTGAGAAAATAACTTATACCGAGACATATCACTCGGACACTGCAAAGACTCAACAGAAGCACAAGGACTAGGCACCATACATCCCCGTGGCCATTTGCACCCTTAGCTCCCAAAAAATCTCCTACATCCCAATGATTTAACAACTGGAGACAAGCAGCATACAAGATGCACTGACAGTACCCAAAATACTCCAAAAAGAACATCTGACAACTGCCCAGCCTTGCTTTTTTTTTTTTTTTTTGTGGCCCTCCATGGATTGCACAGCTCAACTGCATCCCAGTGGGAAAACTGAACAATATATATATATATATATATATATATATATATATATATATATATTTTTTTTTACATAAATTTATTATATATTTTTTTGTTTGTTTTTTTTATATATAAAATATTGCTCTTTGAAACTCAGAAGATAGATAAACAATAAACCCTGCCCAACCTGAATCTCTCAAAAGCAATCTGCATGTAAGTATGGAATTGTAACACTTTAGATGCAGCATTCACTAAGGTGACACACCAGTATTCAAGTTCTGATAACAGCCATTGCCAAATTCACAACATAAGAAATTTGCCACTCCACTGCCGTAACATTTCCCCCATCCACCCTGTATACTTGGTGTGTAATATCTCCTCATTTACCCTGCAGACTCAGTCTGTAACACTTCCCCACCCATCCTGCATATGCAGTGTGCCAAAAGAAGCCCCATTTTTGAATACCCACATTTCCTTGTTCTCACATAGCACCTCCATAGCAAGATATTGAATGTGTACTCTCCCTGTGTTGGAAAGTCTATGTGCTGCTTCTCCTGTCTGTAGTTTGCAGTCCTGTTCCTAATGTGACAGAGTCTGCTATGAGTTCTGAACATGAATTTCTTTAGGGAAGGGGATAGCTGTTTGAACAACTGGTAGCGTGCTCATAGCAATGGCATCTACCATCTCTGAGATGCCGCCATCTTCACACAACCCTTCCTTCCCCAAGCTATGACATATGCCACATTTTCTTGTACTGCATAAGTTAAACCAACACGCCTACTGAAAAGTGAGACTCCCTGACTCGCATAGCAAAATTAGACAGTAGGTTCTACTCAAGCTCACTTGTATAAGGGCTAACATCCTCCCAGAAACCATGAGACTTTAAAATGCTAGCACAATTAACATCCGGTACAGATAGCAGGAGAATAAAACCACAGCATAGATTTTTTTTTTTTTTTGGGTAAAGGTTATAAGCAACAGTAATCCACCACTGGGAAAGGGACACAGCTCCCATGCGCGAAAGTTATTGATACCGAACACATGCACAGCAAGCACTTCTTGATGGAAAATTAACCACCAGTGAAAAGCCAACCATGGCCGGCCCAACCCTTTTTACACTTTACCCAAATGAAATTTCTAAAGCTGCTATGATGACCACTTTTACAATTACAACTGCAACAAGCTGCTGCCTTGCACAAAACCCAAGGAACAAATACTGTTCCACCCTCCCTATCAGTACTGCTGCTCTGCCTTGATCACAATAACCTCAAAAATCTTCTGACCTCTACTACCGCCCTATTTATGTCAGCAGCCGGTACCAAACTTGAAGGGTTGAAACTGCACTATTTTGCACATCCTAGCCAAGTAGAAAGAATAACAGCACGGCTGCTTTTCGGGGATGAAGTTGCTGCCATACGTAACTATTCAACAGTTTCTCAGAATATAGATTAGGTCTCATGCCCAGTCAAACTGAGGATGGTTGAGAGGTATGCCCTGTACTACCCTGCTCCCCACGACCGTTACCGCTACAGCACGCAAGAGCAATGAGCGCCCATACATGGAATGCCTCAAAGTCCACAAAACAGTCTTGTCAAAAGGCTAGTGTTTCAGCCACAACTACACCCCCTTCCACCTTTACGTTCCTCAAAACTGTCACCAGTACGATCTGCTTTTCTGTTTACCTCCCTTTATTTCCTTTCCTATGCTATGGAGGATCAAAACGGGAAACACATGAAGATCTCCTGAAACCACAAAAATCAGAGACCCAATCCATGGCACAGCAATGACGAACAAGACCAGTTCAACAACCACAAAGGCGGGAAAACAGAGACAATTTCATATTGTGTAACCACAGAAGAGAGACAAAGCTTATGAATAATAGTAATAATAGTATCTCGAGAAAACTTACAACAACTTACCGCTACATAGATAACTATGAAATCAAGATAAGAATATAATGCAAAGAAAGATTATTAGAACAATTTTCCTGAAGCTTGTTAGCATACAGTGTACATTTAACTTATGGAAGAGCAGCCATATGACTCAGTAATTCTCACGTATAAGAACTCAACTATGTAGGGCGGACCCACATCACAACAAGCCGACATGGGAGCAGCAGCGATAGAATAGAGGGGCAGGAAGCACCAGCCCAAGAAATACCACAACACTCCAGCAATCCCCTTACAGTAGCATAGTCCTGCAAAGAAAAATTTTTTTTTTGTTTTTTAATGATACCACTGGCCATAAAATCCCCACTTCAAGCAGCATCCCTCAATGCTCCTATCAGCTTATCCTCTCAGCAAATGGCTAAGAAAACCTGACCTGTATACCTACCCACAAACTGAGCAAACCCCCATGGCTCTAGCTACCACCATATCCCACAATGTTGCCCATGGCCAACACTCCAAACTTATTTTCCTATGAATATACATATAAGATTCAATTCATTCCTCAACTCAACTAATCGTTCATGCCAAAATGTGACTGCTTAACCCAACTACACCAGACTAAACCTCTTAAGCCCCTCCCCATCATTATCTCACTTCCTCCCAACCATCCCTGTCTCCACTTAACCCTTTCACCTCCCCAACCCACTTAACTCCCCTTAATATTAACCTACCCCCTCCATGAAGATGTCCCGGGACAACTTAGTTTGTTGCCAAACTTCATTTATTTTATTATTGTTAGTGGTTCAATTAGAGCCTTGAATTGGTTATAGTTTTCTGATTGCTTTGTAGTTGCACTTATGAGTTTATGGTCATGTGACAGTGTTATTGCATATAAAAGAAGCACACAATAGATTTTATTGTTGTGACGAGGTCCCTGATTCACAGGGATGAAAGTGCTTAACTTTTTTCACTAATAAAGAGGTTTTTTTTTTCCCCTTTCTGGCTGATTGCTATCTCTTAACTGATTCACTCCGTGAGGTTTATTATATTTTTTTAAATTACATTCCTTGTATAATACAGCACATTTGTTGGAGCGCATTTTAAATTTATTGTTTTGAGCATTTTTCTAGTAAATAATGAAGCAAAATGTATGCACTAATAATGACAAAACTGCCCAATCCAGAACATTTCCTTCATAAGAGTTTACTCAAACTTCTGTCATTACAATTCACCAATATCAGTAAATATATACAATCTCTACACTCTCTGCACTTACTCTGAAGTAAAAGTCATCTAAATAATTCCACATTAAAGAGATCTGTAACTAATGAAGAGGTTGCTGCTAACAAACAACTTTATATTTCATTGGTTTATCTACAAATAAAGTACTTGTTGTCCTTGAAGAATAAATTGCATATGTTACATTAAAAAATGATAAGCTAGAAATGTTGCAATAGGGAATAGATGGCAAACTAATAACAGATTCATAGCTACTATGTATCTCCACCAAAGGAGGACATTCTCAGGACTGCAGCATCCATCCCTTTAAAAACTCAACACAGTACAGTATTAGCAACACATCTATATACTGTGGAAGTAGAACCCACAGCCTTCTACATCAAAAGCAAGTATACTACTTGTTGCACTACTAACAATGGAAACAGACTTGGCATAAGCAGCAGTAAACTTACTTTCCCCCTGGAGAACATTGCAGCACAAGAAATTTGGAAAAAAAAACAAAATTTATTGCGGGGGGGGGGGGCAAAGGCTCAAAACCAGGGATACTTTTTAAACATTGCTTGTATAATCTTAGAAAGTTGCTAGAATAAAATGTTTTGTGTTACCATGCATTTCCTGAAAGATAGCCATTTAACTTTCAGTCTTCCTGTCATTATTAAGTGATTTCAGTTCTCACTGATTTGCCAGAAAAACAAAAATTTTAAGAGGAGCAGACCAAAAGTATGAGCCAAACATTCCAGACATTCTGTGAAAATTTGGACAGTTGAGAGCTATGGACTTAACTCCTTGAATCACAAGTGGTGGTATGGGTAGAGAATTCAGGTTCTTGTTTCTTGTACCCAAGGTATGTAACCTTAACCACCAGTTATGCCTAACTGAGTATTTTACACATGCGTGCGCGCACTCACACACACACACACACACACACACACACACACACACACACACACACACACACACACACTGAACTTGCCAGCAATAAGAAAATTCAATGCAGTATTGCGTGGGATGGACAGAACGTCTGTATGTGCTTGACGTGATGCGAACGGACTGGAAAAAATAAACAGCAGTCCCAAAAGGGACCGCCCCCTCTCCCAGCTATGCCCTCTGTATTATGCTTTGCACTGCCTAATTAAGAAGAGAAGAGATTCAAGAGAAGGCTTAAACAGCTGCACTTAAAGTAGTAACAAATGGCTCAGCAGTTGCTGTAATTAATTTAAAAAAAAAAACAGCTGCCTGCTTGAGACTCGAGATGAGAGAGTCATCCTCACCACCGCTCTGTTTGTTGACTCTGATCTGCTAACTGCTGCAACCATGTTACCTTACAGAAGAAGCTAAACAGAGAGAGTACACATCCCCTTGAATCCTCAGCTGAATTCTGACAAGCTGGCTGTCTGCTTTGCGAAGCTGATGTCATCACACACACCCTGCATGTGATGACGTCAGGAACAAATTTCTCAAGAAAAAAATAAAAAAAAAAAAAAAACCTGGGAAATTCAGAAATTAAAGGGGCCATTTGGGAATTCGTGGCACCCCAATATTTTGCCCTCAAACCCAGTATTTACCAAGGAATTTGGTATGGTTGAGAGGTATGGAACAGACTACTAAATTACATTAAAGCAAGTACTAGTTTAGATATTTTTAAGAACAGCCTGGACACTTATTATGGAAACACGTGTTTTAGTATATTGGCAAGCTAGAAGAACATTAATGCCTGTGCTTCAGATATTTGTATGTATGTATGTACATTCATATGTATGTATGCATGTATGCATGTATGTATGGGTCTACTTTTTTGATCAAAATTCCAGTACTTCGAACAAAAAATGTACAACCTTACTTTTGTGAAAGTGCACTTCAACAAAAGTGCACTTCCGTGAATTCTGGTTCAGCGAACCAGCAATTAAAATAAAAAATAACAATTTAAGCTCTGTTTTTCAGGGGGCAAACCCCCCTGCACCCCCCAAACCACAACTACATTAAATATACTAACTTTGAGATCACACTACAGTGGGGAAACAGATATATTCCCTTATCCCCACTGTAGTGCTCTGTTTTATTTAAATTGCTGGTTCACTGAATCGAAATTCACAAAAGTGCACTTTCATTGAAGTGCACTTTCGCCAAAGGTCGTACTTTTTGTTCTAAGTAATGGTATTTAGATCAAAAAAAGTAGACCCATATGTATATATTTCTGAGGAAACACCACTGTACACTTGTGCTTGGAGTGTATATTAGGACTATATATTTGACAATAACTGTTTCTGGTCTCATTTTGAGCTTTAACAGTGTTTAATTGTCTTGGCTGCTCTGCTCTTGTTTATGTACAGAGAGCTTGACTCTGTGCGGTTGTAGATGCAGAAAAATCAATACAATTATATTCCATTACAATTGGCCAATGCTATCTAACAAAGCAGATTTTCAACAGCTCAACATAGCTGGTCAGATATAGGTTAAACACATAGTAATGTCACATCTTATATTTCCATAACACAACTATATATCCCACCTTGTATACGCCTCCTACTGTACACCCCAGTCTCCCTAAAATAGCACCATATCACATACCCCCATCCTTTTCTCATTCTCTATGCTGATAACAGGATCACACCTCACATTATGAGCTGTCAGTTCCCCTCTTTTTCTTCTACTAGCCTAGTTGACATTTTTTATTGACTCAGTGCAGATAATGCCTCAGGCCTGTACTATAGCATTAATGAAGTGCCATCATAGGCAGATGCACTCTCCAGCAGCTTACACAAACAGCAGAGACATCCAAAACACATGCACTATATCCAAGGCACACAATACACACAAAGAAGGAGCGTCGCTGTCTAACACAGGAAGTGCCTAAGGCAATATTTTTCTAATGTAAATGCTGTCCTCATAGTTGATTGCACAGTGAGCTATATACCTGCCTCATTCTCCAACTTAAACAGGGTGAAATTTATGGTCAGCTGTGGGGCACAAGTAGTTATCACATCACTCATGCAATCAAGTCTCACTGCAACAAGTACCACTATTAATCCATCATAGTTGGTGTTGGTATGCACAACTTGAGAGACATCTCTAGGAGCTATTTGGAGACAGATTTGATTGAGCTCACCAAATGTGTCCCAGGTATGTGTATCCCTATGTCTGACCAGCATTACAAGCTCACCTGGGATGAGGCCAAACTCATTTGCATAATAATTCCTGGACTTTGATAACTCTAGTGCCATGGAAATAAGACTGCACCACCCCACAAGTGTCTGTAATATCCTAGATCTAGTCATCATAAATAGCATTGACCAATGCAACCCTCGTTTTAGGGCCTGTACTGTTTCAATCCAACTGTAAAGTAGTTTTCTTATAATTTGCAATAGGTACAGAATTACAAAATGAGAGTTCAGCTGAAACTACATCTTCCACGGTAACTACAACAGCCTAAGGGATGATATAATCTTCTTTCAAGCTAAAGTTTTCACAGAGGACATTGACAGCTATAGTAAGGGATAACATAATGCCCTGTATAAATATCTACACAAATGTATAGGCACAGACATACCTGATAGGATCAAAGAAAGATCCTTACGGAAATAATAACTATGACGATGGATGTCTGACATTACTTGATTATACAGTATGTGAACAAAGCTGATCTCTACAAATACAAAAGTGTAAATCCCAAACTGGATAAGGAACATTCCCAGCCAAAACAAGATGATAAGACACTGTGTAAAGTCCTCAGAGAACAGGTATCGGAAATATGTTGAAACTATAGCCCAGGATAATCATAACGCTTTCCTCTGCAACATCTGTGACATCAAAGGTATAGCACAGATGTGTGCTGAATCAGTTGTGGATGGTATTGCACACACTGACCCAGTGTGAATTGAAAACCTGCTAGCAGACATGCTTTGATAAAAATTATCCCCCACCCAGCCCAAAGCTTGCCACAACATATGTCTTCAACATCACCTCCAACCTCCCTCTACAAAGAACAAGTAATAACTGCTCTCTCCAAGACTAGGTACACAACCTCCATGGGACTAGATGGCATTCTGACAGGTGTCCATAATGTTCTCAACCAGTGAACTACTGTACTAGGCAGCCTATTCACAGTCTGAGTACTGTCTTTATCCACAAAGATTTGAAATCAGCAACCTATTCCCCCCTACACAAGGGTGGATCTGCAACATACACATGTACTTATAGCTCCTTAAGTTTCCCAAGCCTCAATTGTAAGGCAATGGAATGGATTTTCATGGATGTCAAATACAAGGACAGAGTTGCCATCCAAACACTACATATGTCCAAGCATGGTTTTCTCAAGGGAAGGTCGTGCATGCTAAAACTGTTGGTATTCAATAATGTGAACAGAGACATAGCATGCATGCACAGCATTGACCTTATCGATCTTGACTTGGTCAAGGCCATCCATACAATCTCACATTCATGCATCAGTAAGAAGCAAAGTCAGGTGAATATCAACTGCTATGTTGACCAGTGGGTTGCAAACTGGCTCACAGATGACACTTATTCAAAGTGGGAGAGTTCACCTCTAACAGTAGAACCATCACCCATGGGTTACCACAAGTGTTACTGCTGTTTCCATTCATGTTCACCATGTATTTCTTAGAAGTCAAGACCAAAACAGAGTCTCTGTGTCTAGGCATGTTTGTGGCTGAAGGACACTTAGGTGCTATCATCGTATCCCCTAATAATGTGAGTGGTGTACAAAAGGGGCTTACACAGACTAATGACAGATGACAACTCTATGCTGCTAAATTACCTTCATACAAATGCATCATCATCACCTTTGGTATTAACAATGTTCCAGCTTATTATGACATAACCTGAATACCCTAATCCCCAATTCTGTATTGATAGACCTGGCAACACAAGTAGACTGCAACATGTGTCTACTGTAGTGAAGAAGGTTTTCTACATATTGCATCAGATTAACAAAGCCATTGAAGCAGCATCACATTCAGTTCTAAATACCCTATAGTCATTCCTCCTCAGGCCTACCCCTGAATATAATACTCCCTTTGCTATGTAGTGTGACAGACACCTGCACAAACTTGACAGACCTCAGAGATTTACAAGTAATATAAATCAGGGTGTCAAATGTGTCTAATAAAGACAAACTGATGTAGCTGTCACTGTACTCAGCATGATATAGACTGCTTCACGTAACTTATGTATGCCTTAAAGTGCTATCTCCGACCCAATTTGTGATGGAAATGCTGGCTCTACATATGTCATTTGGAACTACAGTGAGCTGTTCAAGGGCCATCAATATAGACTGACATATATAGGACATTATGGAGAGACAAATACATCTTCCATAGGTTGCCACTCCTCTGGATTAGGCTTTAAAACCATGTCAAGCCAAGCATCTCTATGACACTGTTTCATCACAGCCTGGATGACATGATGTGACACTGTTAATCTTTGCCCTGCATTGTCCCTGTTTCTCACATGGGTAGTCCTTGCTAGACAAATCTTCCCCATACATGATATATGACATTGAATGTTATATTGTGATTTAACGGCTAGACTTCTAAACACCATGCCAGAAATATTGTTATTCTAGATTACTGTTTTGATGGGAGTTGACTATAGTGCATACTTAAAATCCTGATATCTGAATCTGATGTTGTGATGTCCAATGTATACCATAACTCTGTAATTAAAAATAATTACAGGGAAATTTTCAAATTGAACAATACACATTTCAGTCATTAATTTCACAACCCTTACAAGAGCATCCACTGTAAACTAGTGAAATGATGATGGTAGCATCTATATAACTAGCCACGTACAATATAATTGACAGGTGCAATCATCACTTCATCATCACACATGTATATGTAATCATTATTTCTGTAAATAGTCACCCTGTGCATCAGACACAAAGCTTTAATATCCCTGAATCCAAAAGATAGAAAACAGGAATATGGCACAGCTATCATTACTTGCACAGTTTTGAGGGTGCAGGAGGCCTAGGCTTCCACAAAGGATGTGTGAGTGTGTGTGAGTAAGGAAGTGAAGGGGGCAAAATGGACCATGTAAATGGTGTGTGTGTGTGTGTGTGTGTGTGTGTGTGTGTGTGTGTGTGTGTGTGTGTGTGTGTGTGTGTGTGTCTGTAGGTGCTCTCAGTGTAACATAGGTGTGCGAGTGTCAGCATGCACACAGCCAAGCTCAGTGCTAACTCTGTGTCTGTATGTCAGACAGCTGTGTGCTGTGCATGGTAGAGTTGACATTTCATCATTGCCACCCCCAGCCATGAGAAATGGCTCTGTCAGTAGTTGCACTGGCGCCTCCATGCCCAAGGTCAGATCCAGGGCTACTACTAGCAGGTGAGTAATGTCTGCTGGGTGTGGTCCCTTCATGGGATTGCCCAGGACCATAACCCCATGACCTGCCACATCTGGGTGTGGACAGCACACTCCCTGATAGAGCAGTGGAAGCACTGCCACTATGGGAGCTTGATCAGATACAGCCACATTGTCTCTCAGCAGATGTAGTTGCTGACCTATGCCCATGAGACAGACATTACCCTCCCAGCAGATGTTCCATCACAGACAATGTGCATTTCATGGCAGATACTCCATACTGCATCACAGACACACCTCACTGCAATGTGTTATTCATCCAATCCATGGAATCAACAACACCGTGGAGGCAGTTACGGATGTCAGACTGTACCACATCTAAAACCCTGAGCATTTGTCTGGAGTGCCTCTCTGAACGTGCCTGTGCCTCCATAATGGCCCTAAATATATGTTGCATTACACATGAAGAGACACTTGCACCAGGTGGAAGAGGGACTGCAGGCCTCTTCGGACCACCCCTATTGGGCTTCCTGTGTGGCACCTTGCCAACAGTTTGGCTATGGCCAGAGTCAACAGGATCTGAAGCTCCAATAACTACACTTCCCTAGTCAATGTCCTCACCTTCCACCTGTCAATATTTGTGACTTTGGTGGACTGGGGATGCATAGGTGTACTTGCTGTGTATGGGGAATATGGGGGGGGGGTCACTGAGTGTCAACATCTGTGTCAGATTAAACCTCAGCAACCCCTGGCCATGACCCACATTGGCCACCATCATCATCATCATCATCATCAGAGTCTGATGAGATACTGACATCAGGTGGCACAGGGGACACTAAACCACTTCCATGTTCACCTGCAATAAAAGGAAGAAACATAGGAATACATTAACACCTGCACTACTATGATGCAATATATGCTAAACAATTTACACTGCTTTCACTATTATAGACAATCATATCTCTCTTAGAGCAAGAAATGTGGCCAAAGCCATGAATAAAAGGTGGACAAAGGTGCAAGAATAGGGACAATTTAGACATACTGCTCTTACAAACTTAGAAACTTGATAGAATAACATGTTTTGCTTTAGCATGACAGTTCTGAAGGGTGTGAAGTCTGAAACTCAGATCTCTGTCATAATTTTATGTCTTCCATCATTAATTACTTGTCAATTATTTACCAGGAAAATCACTATGATATGAACTACGGGCCAGAAATATGAGTCAAAAATCTGGACATTCGGCAAAAGTCTGTACATTTGACAGGTATGCAGACAGTACAGCAAGACATACAGCAGGCCTGAGAGGACACATTATCAGATATCTTAGAATGTATCTACAGAACTGACATAAATGTATTATGCTTACCAACTACACAAACCCTATGTCTCTGATTTCCTGATGGCCCTGAAATGAGTAAAGGAAGAGGTAATGACAATATCACCACATTTAACAGTATCACAGGGGGTAATTTCTTCACTCACCTATATCTGCAGTAACTCAAATATTAACAAGAATGTGGCTGACAACCTCAAAATTAATCTTAAAACTGCTATTTCAGAATGCCACAGTAGTCTAATGATGATCTAACAAAGCATACCTGGAAGCTCCTCTTGAGATGCTGGAGTGGTGCCCATGTCCAGAAAGTACTGGGTCATTGATTGCTGGGAGCTATTCTGTGTGGTAATGTTTGCCAGGAATTCATCTGTGGCAGTGAGAGGGGGTTCTGCCGCAGGCCCACCACCAGTGATCTGGTGTTCACGTGCCACTGCAGCTATCATATCAGTGGCTCTGTGAAACACCTGCTCATAAGTGAGACTGTATCGCCTAATACCATTTTTGTTGTGGACTAATTCATCCCACAGGGCTGTACTCTGAGCCATATTGGCCTGCCCTCTGGACAGCAGTACTGCATGATGCTGATGTAAGGCCTCTATGATGAGGTCATTCTCCACCTCAGTAAATGGAGGTACATGTTGAACAGACATTTTGTGCCCTGAAAGACAAAAAAATGATAACACATATAAGGATCACATAAGTACAAATAAACTGTTTACAGATAAAGCAGTAAAGGAAGGCTCTCAGGATTCCACACTTGATAGACTTTAAAGATTCAACAGGGGTCAAAAACTAACAGGGGAGGATATAAAACATGGACAGTAACAAGAGAAACATATGCTTGTTTGGGCCATGACAGCTACTTAACTATGCTCACCCACCCAAAATAACAGTCCATTTTAGTCTGTGCCATATCAGGAACTCATATTTTTCCCCCTAACAAAATAACAGGGTAAGGACCAATTGTGCTAACCAAACAACTGTGAAATGCTATCAAAGGACCTTCCCATAAAACATGTATACATAGTTATCACACACCATTATAATTTCAGCCTACTGTACATCCTCTGTACCTCTGAAATGGCTTGAAAATGGTTCTAAAAAATGCATACAGATTTACTTCACATTATTCTTAACTACATTCCAGCATATGCATTATGTACGTAACAAAATGGATACATACCTGCTGGAGTAAAATACACCACTGTAGAGATATACTATTCAAAATAAATGTGTCATTGAGTTAAACAATGCAAAAACTCTCATCCATGTCAGTTTGTCCAGCTACACATTTGACATTTTGTAATTGAGTGCATTAGTAATGGATTGCATCTGTCTTAGTCTGTGCTTGAAAGATGCTAATTAAAGTATAAGCAGCTGAATTGCATGCTACTCAACAAATCTTGTTGAGCTAGTCAACAAGATGCAAAGCATCTATGTGGACTCCATGCTGTTTTTTATGCAGATTGGGAAAACAGTGGAGTACAGACACAAAGTAATTGCAGGCAGATTGTTAGTAGCTGCTGTTTTTTTCAATACATTTGTTGGTGCTACAGGCTGAAGCCAATGCTGCTGCTGCTGCCAACAACCATAGACAATGAATTAGAAGACTTTGCAAGCCAAGGACACAGTATAGGAACTATGCGACCTCTGGTAGCCTTGACTCAGAGCCAAAGCCAAATGAAGGGAACCCATCACAGTGGAAAATAAGGTATACATGGAATTCCAGTTGCATGGATGACAACTTTGGCCTCCCTATTTCAGGCTTCACCCTTGAAGAGAGACGCAACATAGCTCACCCCCCTACAGGAGTCTGTGGATGTAATGCTTATGGAGGAGTCGAAGAAAGATCTTGTGTCTTGCTCACACCACCACTGTGATCTAAAAGGAGCTCTAGCTTCCCCAATGCTATCCATGGCACTCTATCCATCCAAGATGTTAGAAGAAATTACACTGATTTGGCACCCAAAACAAATCTCATATTTCACCTCCTTCTCAAAACAACACTCAACAGGAAGAATGGCATTTGCATGATGGATGGTCAGAACTATCTTATATGTACTGTGCTATTCTGCTTCTAGTGACACTTCATGGTGTGAAACATGACAGTCCTCATTTGGTTGTTGCTAATATCATATGTTCAACAGAGACACCAGATTAGCATGGTTATTGATGGCATATCTATTGAAGTTAACTTGAAAGTGATAAATTCCACACCATGCACTTATGGCAAGATTGATAAAGTAAATGGCTTTTTATAGTCATCATGACCCCTGCTTACATTAACACATTAATGGATCTGAACCCCTGACTGCCTCCTTCATACCTTTAGATTTGTTTACTTCCTACACACATTAGAATCCTGACCACCTCCTTCATTCTCTTTTGATCTGTCTTCTGCCTACACATACCACTTCATAGATTTTGTTGAAGTTGTCAGGTAGCACACATTTTCAGGGAAAGTGCACAATTACCAGTGCTCAGCAGACTGAAGTTATCAAGAGATTCAAAAACTCAAAATTACTTGATTAGAAATGATGCATCACAGTACAGTACAATGATACATGGATGGTGTCACAGTATATATATATATATATATATATATATATATATATATATATATATATATATATATATATAATTATGTCAAATTATGATTAGATCATTATTGATTTCTGTCTACCACACCTGAAGTTTAAGATCAGTCATATGTAGGACACCAAATCATTAGAATGGCTGAAAGATTTTTCTTCAGTTTTTGCCCTGAGATAGTATATAATTTACCCTTAACAACCTATGTCTGTCACTGCAGTTATTTGTCACGTGTTGCGCACCATTTGAATAAAATAAAAGGTTTTTATTATCATCTGTTAAGTCCTTTGTGCATGTGTGTGTTGCACTTATCGTGAGTTCTGAACATGGAAATATTGCTTTCCTTATACATGCCACGTCTTTCACAGGACAGGTGTCATTAGCACACATTTCAGGTTATCGCAGCAGTGGAAATAACTGTAAAATTTAATTTGCATGACAGGAGTCAAACCTATGTGCAGCTCAGTCTGAGTGTAACAATCACAGCTTTACACAGGTATGCAAACAAAGCTCTCAGACAAAATATGTGTTGAGATAATCATTATAGTGGAGTACACAAAAAGACTGGAAACAATATTAAATAAAGGGATCGTACCATTGGTGGACTAGACGTATGCATTCAGTGGCTTTGAAGCATTAGCATATTGAGTCATAAAGGCTCTTACAAACAAAATAAAAATCTTACTTTACTTTGATGTTTGTTCTTATGTCAGATCTGCATACTGACATGTAATGGTTGCTAAGTTCTGATGCACAACTGATGGCAAAGTCTTAGCCCACACTTAGAAAATGTCTTCATTTTTGTCACAGGGCAAGAACTGTCGTTGCCCTCTCCTCATTTGATGGCCAGCAGTGCTGCTCAATGCCAAGGCTGTGCAGTGGATAATTAAAAAAAAATGTCTGTCTCAAGTTTATGCATTTTTTGACCACAGCAGATATTGTAAATGGAAGGTTAAATCAGAGAGATAAAAGGAATAAGTTTATTAGTTGTGTACCAGTACTAAGATTGTATGGCCGTCTATTAAGTCTGAAGCCAAAATATCTAGATAGCACACCTTGTCCTTTGTCCTCATCGCACAAATCCAGTTGTCTGTTAAAGAATTCTAAATTCTTACTTTCAGTAATTTAAAGTAGCAATTTATAGCATCAATCTTTGAGTTAAGACATAGTGACTGCATTGACTCCTCACACTGCCTGAATTAAACATCATAGCCTGATGTCTCCATGTTAAACTACAGTTGCATATGTTTATGTCCACGATAGCTTGTAAGCTAGAGTCATAAAAGACTTTATATGCAAATATAAATTTACCCTGGGTGCAATGATAATAAATAGTAAATAAATTGAGACATTTTCATCTGTCACTGTAGTGATAATCTTTGTAAAGTAAAATCCTCTTAGGGTATTTTCTTCATACTCACTCAAGATGACTCAAATGACCTGTGCAATATGTAAAAAAGTATGGCACGCTAAGATTGGCCTAATATATGTTTTACAGAGTAATGTAAGACAAATTGCATGACTTGTGTTAAGATTTTTAAACATATATCTTATTTGATACATACCTATATTACTTATCAGTTCCGCATGTATCAAAGGAAAGATTAGTGGTCATAATTATTCCCAGGTTTCATATCTGAATATCACCTTTAGTAGACGTTGTAGTAGGTACAAAGGCGAATGGCCTGCAGCCTATCAAAAATGCATTATATTATATTTGTCATATCTAAAATGTATATCTATCTACCTCATATATGAATTGAAATATTCAATATCAGATACATTTCGAGCAATGAACCCAGTCTTACAGTCATCTGCACAGTTATTTATCCAACGTCTTAGATTAAGGAATGGAGGCAAATACAGTATTAAAAAATGTTGGTCATACCTCTCAACCTCTTAGTTCAAGAAGTCTGGACAAAGCCTAAAAAATGGGAGAGACGGCGAGGAAGGGAGTTAATGGTCTTGAATTAGTGTAAAAAAATTATTCCACATGAGAGACCAAGTTCCAGGAACTTAGTAATTTGATGATAAAAACCTAATAAACTTGTCAATGTAGATCTTTTACAAAATCATGTTGATCTAAGTCTAAAATGGCAATATCTGTGTTATTATGGTTCCCTATCAGAAGCCTGAAACACTATAAGCTTGAAAATCAAAATCCTGAAACCAAAAGCCTGAAAATTCAAAATCCCGAAAACCCAAAATCCCGAAACTCAAAATCCTAAAAACACAAATAATGCTAATATGTCACTATAAAGACACTAATATCTACCGACTGACCCTGACCCTAACCCTAACCCTAAGGTCCGTCACTATCGCACACTCACCTGACCCATGCCCTAACCCTAACTCACCTAAACCGCCCCTAACCCTAACATAAAACCAACCGCACACTTACCTGAACCCAACGCATGACCTAACACCACAGGGCTAACAATAGCAAAGCCACAATGACATCAGTATGTCCATTTTGTGTTTTCAGAATTTTGAGTTTCAGGATTTTGGGTTTTCGGGATTTTGAATTTTCAGGCTTTTGGTTTCAGGATTTTGATTTTCAAGCTTATAGTGTTTCAGGCTTCTGATAGGGAACCGTTATTATTACCTGTTAGTTCAGTAATGATCTTTAAAAGCTGTTGCCCACATTGAAGTGAGACTGAGTGCTCAATAGTTGTTAACATCACTTTTATAATTTTTTTATTTATCGCCATGAAATGGGAACAGTATCTGTTTGTAACAGCTTTTTAAATATAAAATGTAATATTGGTAGCAAGTGATTTTTAATTATTTGTAACTATATGGAGAGAATCAAATCAGGACCCACAGAAGTCGAATTCTTTATTTTACTAAAAGCTTTTTTAATTGTCCCCTGAGACAAGTTGAATTGTCATCATTTGTAATCTGTCAAAAATATATCTAATGGGAACAGTACTGCATAGTGCTGCTTGAACAGGTGCGTTATCCTCAAGGAATCAGGTATTATACTGCTATTAGATTTTATAGAGTTTACTGACTGAAAAGAATTATTGATTCTATTAATATAGTTATAAACTTTTCTTATTATTAGTACCACTGTTGGTTTACTTACAAAACATTTTTTCCATTCTAACGTTCCTTTCAAATGATTTATTGATGTTAGTTTTACTATTCAAATGCCAATGTCACAATTATAATAATAACTAACTGTTAACAAGGTAGGTCCACTGGACATGCCATCCCTTTTGATGAGTGATCCAGAAGTAATATCTGGTTAAGTGACTTGATTAAGGTCGAGTGGGCAAATAATAGCTGTAGGAATCAAACCCACATATCCTTGGCAGTGCAACTCACAGCATTAGGCATCTGTGCCAAGTGTATTACAAGATGTACAATATGGTAAACCTCAGTCCCTGTTTTTCCTACAAAAAATACTATGGTCAATACCGACTAAAACTTTTGATGGTTATTTCCATGATTAGGGCTAGTATGGCCATGTGTGCATAAACTGTGGAATACCCACCTCACGTTGACATTGAACACATGGACTAAATGTTGACCATTCTACTGATACAGGTTATATATACATGAGCTCTGCTGTGAGTTGTTCACATTGGACAATATATTGAACTGAATTCATCCTCAAGTTTTTGTGAATATCTTCATGAGGTGGACCCTGTTTTTACAAAATCTCACCAAGACAACACTGCTATATAGACTATTTTATGTAGCATATATCATGGACAGAAATAGATTAAAAAGTAAAAAAAAAAACAGGTGGGTATACAAGTCACAGGCTAAAAAAAGTACACAGTCCTGGTAGGTGTGCTGGTGCTGATGCAATGACTGGAAAAAATGACAGTGCATAATCCTCAAGACATGGAAATTTTGCTTCAATGGGGTTAGGCGATGCTCAGGAATATGTTGGACACCGCCTCTCAGTTGTAGAAGGAAACAATAGTCCACAAAAACTAAGACACAAAAGACCAATAAAGGTGACAGAATGGACTATTAAGGATAATAAAGAAGTTATGTATTGTTACTATTATATAAGAAGCTCAGAATTTTCAGACAGAAGATATTCAAAAAGATTAAGAGAGACTAAGAGAAAAGAAAAATATTTGTACAAGAAAAACTGTCAAAAACGTCAAATGCAGATATGTGTTCATTAATACAACAAATCCATGAAAAACATCCCCCCAGATTCATGAAGCTTTCGCCAGGTGCAGGCGTAGCGTAGGTGGCATAATGCCAAATATGTCCACCGAGCGATTCAGGTATGAACCAATCCCACGTGCACTACTGGCGTACGCCAGAGCTATGCAGCCCTCAGCATAGGTATGCAAATCACCCCATGTGCAGTGTCGCACCATGCTAATGAAGGCATACAGCGATTCACAAAGTGGTGTAGGCATAGCACAAGCCCATGGAAATGTAAACCAAAAAACACAGTTTACATTTTCCCAAACAGAACATTGGAGTTATGGAAGCGGACCACACACATGTATTACAAAGTTAACATATGCCAATGGAGAAATACACAGCCGATGGCACAAGAAAAGATGCACAACACCTAAAAAACAACATTTAATGTCATGTCCACAGTAACGCACAGTACAACCGCAGGGCATGTGTGTGCAAACAGGAATACAAAGGAAATATACAAAAATGGCTGAAAATCGCAATGAAAGACAAATCAGGATTGCACCATAATATGCAATGTTAGGCATGGCACACCACAAGCAAGGCACAAGGGTTGCCAGGGACCCGCAACAGTGTTCAGCGCTGTAACTATGAATTAGTAGTCAATGCCATGCAAATGAGGCAGGTAATACTGAATCGCAAACGTCCCGCCGGATTAAGGATATACCTGACGGTGCAGCGCTGTAACACCGAGGAGTGTATCAAAGATGATACATGACATCAGCAGAGGGATGTGCCACCGTATCAGTAAGCACATTGGAGCAATGCAAATCTGGCCTGGCCGTTGCTAAGCAAAGCTGAAGGACAGGGGTGGGGAGGAGGGTATAGCACCGTTTAGCTGAGGGCACACATGGTGCCCGAAAGCACATGTGTACGGGGATGAACTCATGCCCGAAACCCGGTAAGCAGATGCACGCACCGTGAACAATAGTACAAACAGGAAGGTCATGGGAAGAAAAGAAGGAAATGCTGAAGCAGGGTAATTGGTGTAGTAATGAGCAATTAACACCAATCAACACACGGCGGCCAGTCGACGGCAGTAGACAAGCCTGCATGTAGAAACCTGCAAAACAGGATAGGGGAGGCATAGGATTGCAAAGAAAGGTGTGGAGGACCTGGAATGCAAAGATAAGAGAACTGTCATAGCAGAGCAAAGCAAACCCACAGTAGATCGGCAATAGCACACATTACGCAAGATAAGCCAGGTCTAGGAAAGTACAAATGAAAGCAGGCAGTTGGATGCATGCCAGCAAATGGTAGGTGTAACGTGCACAAATTTAAACGGAAGGGCAGGAGGTAAGCACGGCATCCAAATGTGATGGAACACCAAAGGCAGCACAATAGCAGTTTCGTAAATAAAACACAGTAGATAGCCTGTAGCCACGATCGTACATACATACCCTATGACATCATCAGTGTTCACAGCAGAACAGCATAAAGTGTGAAAGCACCAAACACACACCAGTGTATTCCCAAACACCGCACCATAGGTGTAAACAGATGGGGAACTTTTAAAATGTACATGTTGGGAGCTGCCATAGCTGTGATTCATCAGCATGTGTTACAGACCGACGGTGTTGTAGAGGATGATGCCGACAACCACCGTAGGCCTCGAAGGAGGAGAAGAGTGTTCAGACCAAGGGTAACCTACCAGGGGCTACATGATCTGGAGATAGTAGAGCATTACAGGGTGGACAGGGACATCTTACAGCAAATACTAGATCTGTGCCGGCCACACCTGAGAACCAGAAACAACAGAGGGGAACCCATCCCAGTGGACACGAAGGTATATGTAAGCTTGCAAATACTAGCCACCGGTACCTTTCACAGGCCAACTGGAGATATAATGGGGATCTCACAGGCATCAGCATCCAGGGTACTACACCAGTTCTTAGATGCCATGTTACCACATGCCAATGAGCATATACACTTCCCCCGAACTCAGGAGGAGTTGGCCAGCAATATGCGTCACTTCTACCGTGTGGCAAACTACCCGGAGGTACTGGGTGCGATAGACTGCACTCACATACAAATTAAGTCACCACCCAGTGAGTATGGTAGGCGCTACATAAACCGCAAGGGATTCCACTCCATCAACTGCCAGGTCATGTGCAATGCCCAGGGCATTATCATGGATGGGTGTGCTGGCAGCCCTGGAAGCTACCACGACTCCCATATCTGGTATGCCTCACAGCTGTATCAGGTATTTGTCAGGGGGGGGGGCATCCCACAAGGTCACCTTGTGGGGGATGCTGGCTATGCACTGGAGCCATGGATGATGACCCCCATCAGAAATGCACACACACCAATGCAAGAACACCATAATGAGGCACACGCACAAACCAGAATTATCATAGAGCGTGTGTTCGGGATGCTGAAATCACAGTTCCGGTGCTTGGACACATCTGGTGGAGCCTTGCAGTACTCTCCAGGCATGTGTGCCCACATCTTCATAGTATGTGCCATGCTACATAATATGATCCTGCGGAAACAGCTGCAGCAGGGTCATAATGGGGGAGGGCCTCACAGCCCACCACAAGTGCCAAGGCCAACACAGGCACAGAGGGATCCAGACCACGGACACACTGTGCCAGCCCCAGTAGGCAGACGGAGGCATGCCCAATATGCTTACGCCTTGGCAAAGAGGGAACATATAGCGCATACCTTGACAGTGTAGGCTCCCATGGACTGACACCCCTCCCCACCTGCACACAGTAACATGGATGGCACGCAAACACGACTACCTGTAAATTATGATGTATAGGTGGCCCACTTTGGAATCCTACATAGGCAGCCCTCAAACATTGTACACACAACAGCCATGGGAACATAGAACTGTCAACACCTGAACAATAGATGCACCCATCAGCATCTGTCGGTGCTGTGTGTATAGGTTCCCAGGAAAATCGGTAGGTACACACCCGATTGTCAGAGGCAAAACACCAAACGGGGCAAACAGTGACACCCATTGCCACAACATCGAGTAAGCAACTGTCGCGTACTGGAGCAGAGGCAATCATGGGAGCACATGTGTGTAAGCACTGTCCTACACACAGTCATCACGGATTACCCGCCACGTTACTGAGGGGCTCCACAAAATGTAATCATGGATGTAGTGTCAAGGCAGGGGATGTACCCATGACAGGCATTAGTCACCCTGGCATGCTGCATCCACGGTCATATGAAGGTGTAGCAAATTATCGGGTGTACCTAATTGTGATATACATACCCAGTGCTGGAGTACAGCCAGTAAACATCACATGGACATACCATTAACTGGACCCATCAAGTTGTAAACTAACGGAGTCATCCATGTGAGTGTAGTGTGGAGTAACTGCTGTAGTGTACTGCACATACAAATTTACATAATTCGTGTACAACCCCCAGATGTCCAAGTGGTACATGCAGTGACTGTCGTGCATGTTCCTGGTCCCACGTCCTGCAAGGGATGTAACATAATTCTGATGGCACGGGTAATGCAGTCCGGATGCAGGTCATCAGAATATGTGTAGCACACATTAGTGGGAATAAGCGTTGCCCACAGCTGGTAAGCGATGTTTAAATATGACAATACGGATATGCGCGAAACAGGGCTAAGTGTCACTGACCACTGCGCAGATCACGGTCAATGATGTACAGAACAGGTGACACAAGCATTAGTCACCCCTGAACAAATAGCGCCTGCGCTGAAGGGTAAAACGACCACTGCCAGGAGTGGAACAGGCAGTCATGTACACAATCACCCAACACTATTGCTAGGCAAGATGTACGTACGGTAGGGTTGCCATAGTTCAAATGACCAATGTGGGACATACGTCAGATGTCAGCAGAATGACACACACCCGGCCAGGATGAAAACCAGAACAGCAGTGTTTTGCATAGATAAAAAGCTTATAGTTTAGTAATGGTCGCAGGTACGTGTTCCGTGTCCTGTAACATGTAGGCTGGTCAGATACAGAATAAGGGTGACATGCAACAATGACATAAACTATAGGGAATATGTTTGTCCCAAAGTCACAGGACATTTGCTATGTTCACAAATATTTTGCAAGACACAACTGCACAAAGAGGGATTGTCCCTCGCAAAGTGGGATGGGAGGTAATCTTAATCTATGGCAGGTGGGTAATGTGACAGGTACAGACACAAACATGCGGAGTCTAGGAAACACAGTATACACTGACAAACACACAATGAAAGGCGTAGCGTGCCTGTCACCACCCTTGTCCGAGATATGTATATGTATATATATATCTATAAATATATATATATATATATATCTATATATATATATATATATACATACATACAGATATATATATATATATATATATATATATATATATATATATATATATATATATATATACATACATACATACAGATATATATATATATATATATATATATATATATATATATATATATATATATATATATATCTACACATATATAATACAGATAGAAAGGGCGATAGTGTGATATATGTCGATATACAAGGGGTCACTGGCATCTGCAAATATATAGATAGGTCGACGACACTCTAAACACCTTTGAGGTACAAATAAACAGGATACCGCCAACTATGGAACGTGTCACACACCGACACGCATAACCAGGAGGATGAAAGACAGAAAGAACACAGTACTGGAACAGTAGAATCGCGAGCAATAGGACGACAGTAAGGACATGTAGTCACCGCTGTTGGCAGTGCAGACCACGTAAGTACCATGTACAACTGTGGTTGTGTGTGATGTAGCCTGTGTATGTGTGTGATGAGGGTGCCATGTGTGTTCCTGTGTGACTAAAGTGTGTCGTGTGTGTCCGCATAGTGTGTCTGTAGGTGGCAACTTGGAGGTAGATGACTACGGTAGGTGCGGGTATAGCTATCCGTAGGCATGCGGTAAACACCTGTACCACATCGGGAGGGACGGACCCCCCTGGGCAGGTGTGTCCTGACATGAAACATTAGAAAGGGCAACTGTCTGTGAGTGTAGGACATTAATATGTCCCACATAATATGCAATAGTTGCAGGAAATACTCATGCCTGTATGAAAGAAATGGAAATGTTACATGCAAACCGATATGTAGTGAAGGACCAAGAACAATAGGTTTGTAATGAGGATAAAAGTATGTGCTATCCCGTGTACTGACCGTGGCCATAAGTCAGCCTGTAAACACCACTGTGTGATCTGCAAGTGTCCAACTATGGCCATATGAAAAGGTGGCAAGCCATGTGACAGAGGGTCTGACACCAACACCACTGCAATGACAGAAAATATCTGGGGCAGACATACACAGGATAGTGTTCATTTACAAATATCTCTGCACATATCACCGTACATCCGGAGGTATGGAAGTATCAACTGCACCTGCATACCATATTGAAACCAATTAACAACTGCCCACAGTAAATTCCCATAATAGAAGTCTATTAAGTGAAAGCACAGTAATTAGGGAAGGGGCCCACACACATATATGGACTACGTAGAAATGCAAGCCCCACAAAACCGTATATGCTACGTACACCCGCCTACATCCCCCACACTATAAACAATAGCAATACAGACCGTAACCACAGCCCAAACATCTAGTTAGTCAATTACATCTGCTGAACCGTTGACATACCTTGTGAGAGACATTTAAAGGCGCCATGCAAAATTGTATCCATCGTATAACGGAACAAACGGCGATGTTACAGGTGTTTGCAATAGTCCTTTATCAGACGGGTGGGATGACAGGTACAGTCACAGGTAGAATCACACACAATCCACGGGGGACATGACCCCAAAATAGACTTGGCTCTACACAAAACAGTTGCAATTACACACAACAAAACACAATACTCCCCAAAGGCAAGGCAAATGGCCAATGCCCAGGTGGAGAATTCAATTATACCCCACTGCTGCCACATAATTGGCGAATGGAGTAGCTGCACAGCTGAAGTGCAAGTAATTAGTCACACCGGACCACCAATTGGCGGCAATAAACCACATGTTTCAGGTATAGACGTATATAAGGATGACTTGCCAGATATGCAAACTGTATGCTCATACCGTATAACAGTTGAAAGAGTGATACAGAGAAGCGAGATAGAGACGAAACACCAGAACGATATCAAGGTATGTATAACACTAACTGTATTATTAGTATGTTCTGAATTACGTAATGTCAGTGTATGCATAGCCTGGTTTGCAGTAATTAACAGTGTCCGCCATGCATAAAGTGGGGAATGGTATTTATGTAGTGATGTCTCGCTGATCGTACCAATGCTTGTAGAAGATGTGCGTCCAGCAGTGGGCCACACGGTAAACAGCACAGACACCACAAGGGATGCAACATGACGGCATTAAATAGAACAATGTCATACGACTCGCCGTCAGTGGCAGGGTATGTCCAATAAGTACGTGCCATAGCAGGGGATAGTATATGTAGATATACTGTAACAGTACGCATGTGTATGGGCATATAATGTCAATGACATGTCTAAGGTGGTCCCTCTGTGCAAGTAATGGTTGAATTATGGGATACCATGTAAAACATGTGTAATGCATAGTACAGTAGATTGATACGTCAGATATGTTACACAGGAGAACAGGCATATGATGCATAACAAAGGTATCATATAGTGATGTGAGTACTATGTAATTAAGATATGTATAAACAGTTATGATGAAATAACTATGTACTCCACTCTGTGCATTTGTAAAGGATGCAAACATTACTCCCATACTAGAATAGTGGAAGAGATGTGACAGACAAACATGAACATGATTGGCGTGTACAATAACAGTAGACATATAGTCCATAGTCATGGGACACTGTAATAGTGTGACAGCCAATCTAACTGGAAGGGCTATACCAGTAACCATGCACAAAGGACATGTAATAGCTGCACAGGTTCATAGTGGTGTACCATGCAGTCTGGCAAGTCAATGTGTAAAAACAACTACAGTGTGCATACCAGTGGCACCTCTCCAGGGTAGCGTCCTGTGAACAGAAGAACCATGTGTAACCTGCATCACTGCACAGTACAGCCACTGCAGTGATCCCTGGAATACATGTGTCCACCATCCAGCAAGCGAGGTATCACATGAACACTGCTACTGACTGTCCATGCGTGATGTACATAGGAAACATGTTCCGAAGCATGGTGAGTGTCCGGTCTGGGAATGCAACCCCCAAGCACATGCCACACACAGTCGCGTGTGTGCACATATTCATGAGCATCATGGTCATAGTCGCTATTGTGTATGTTGTGTATGCGGAGTATATCCATAAACATATTTGCAGACATGGGCCCTGTCTTTGCAGCAGACGTCAACCCTGAGTATGTAGTCTGCAAATGTGTACAGATGTGGTGTCTGTACATAAGCCGCATACATCACCAGGTGTAGCTCAATAAACATCATGGCATTTTAATGTTGGGGTATGTAAAGCTGTTGTGTAAGGTACACCCTATGTGGGGTGATGTACCCATGGATGTGTGTATACGTCCGGTGTTCAGAGGTACAATGGGTGCCAATGTACCAGCTACACACCCAGGACAGACATGTGTGAACATGTAGAAGGATATCCATGCCACAGTGGCAATGTGGTAATAACAGGAGTGTGTGCGACATACATGTGTCTCACACACATGTACAATGCAACATGTATGTAGGGGAATAACACCTATGTGATAACCAGTGGGAGGATGGTGTACTGCAAAGGTGATGTACACACCAAGTGTCATGCAGATAGAGGCCATGATGTTCATATCGGTATCTGTCACAGTGACACCCATATGGATGGGGTCTGTATCAGCTGGTGGAGCAACAACGGCACTGGGTATTCAGTGGTCTGTAAAGCTAAGCAGGGAAGTCCCCTCAGTGGTAGCCTGTACCTCAGGGAAGCATATACCGAACATGAGGGCCCCATGACTGAGGACTGTGGTAAGCCAAGTGTAACTGGATTGCAGTATGTGATTTGGTATGCCACCCTCAGTGTGTGTGTCCCGTCCATTAGCCACATTGAATAACATCCTGAGACATATGTTGTGATGTGCAGGAGGATGTGTGTGTAGTCAATACCAGAATGGAGAACGGTGCTGAATGGCAGCGAGAGGACAATGCCAGCTGTGTGGACACCCGTGTCATCATCAACAACTCTGGCGACTGTAGGAAAGGTGTTTAACAGGTGTAGGAGGCATGCTGTGGCCCCAACAAGACCAACCCAGCTGGCATCAAAGGACTGGGGCACAACAGAGACTCGACAAATGATGTCCATTATTATGTGCCTTATAGCCATGCATAGCAGACCAGTGAGGTGTGTAGGGCAATAGTCTCAGTCATGCAGTGTGGCACCACCTGTGAGGAGTGTTACAGTCACTGTGTGCCAGTCAGGGGTCACAATGTCTGGTACAAGGCTATTACTGAATATGGTGTCCCAATAGGTAGAAATGCTGTTCAGGGTTCTGTGGACATCACAGCCTGGGATATTGCAGGGTGACAAGGGGCCTGTGTCCTAGGACATATAGAGTGCAGGTCAGTACTGTGTAGGTGTAACTGCAGGTACACTGCAATGTACCTGCAAGGAATGTGGCCCGGCAGGGAGTGAGAGGGTGTAATGTTAGCAATGAAGTCATCAGACAGGATGTTGCCAACATCACCTGTTACTGTCATGTGCCAGAGTGACAGTTGTATGTGTGAGCAGATGTAGGTATTGCATACGATTACTGACATACCACCAAAATGCCCTGTGGTACATCTCGGAATGTGTTGCAGTAATGTGTATGTAGCTAGTTATGGTGTATGTGATATGGGACCCTGTGGCCCTACCGAGGCTGACCAGTGAGTCACCCTGCCCATGGGAATGTACACCACTGTGTAACAGCCCCCACCTGTTGTTGTAAAGTATGTCCGTGGGACTGCACCCCCAGAGTGTCATCTGTATTCTGGTGTGTCCCTGCATGGCTCTGTGTGGAATAGCATGGACCACATTGTCATGTATGTGCTATTGAAGTGCACCGGGGTATGTCTCAGCATTTGCATGTGCATTGTCCACCCGCACGTGTGTCATGACAACAACTACCACTGTCATATGACATCTGTAGTTGGTGTTGTAGTACTCATCTACTGTGTATGCCATGAAGTGTGTGGTGGCGGTATGTGGCTAACAAGGGTGGGTAGCAGATGTTCGGATTCCACCACTAGAGGACAACCGCAGGTGTCGAACAGCAGTCACATGTCGGTAGTGCCCATGTCAAGGATACTGTTGGTCTTGCAGGTGGTGTATGGGTCGAACCAGCTCAGCGGAAGTTATGACTCATGCACAGTATATGCCTAATGTGTCAGTACATGTGCGGCTAACACAGTTAGATGTGGGTTACTGTCAGTCTCACATTAGTAGCAGCAGTAGTTCCAGACACAGTCATATGCACGTGGAGCACCTGTGATGCATTGTGCAAAGTAACCAGCCGGGATGTGTGTACAACATAGTGAAATATGGGGACACCTCAGCTGTGGGTGTGCCAGTCCAGGTACGTGCCTGAGAGGTATGGTCTGTCTATAACCAGTCATTGCAGGTGTGGTCTGCAGAGCCAAGAGGTAGGTCCCAGTCATTGCAGAGATATTGCAGTGGTGCAGTATCAGGTGTGCCTTGCCTGCGTGCATCACAGAGGAAGATGTCAAGCATTGTGTGACATGACCACATGCTTTGCTAGCCTGTTCCCTTTCTGGTGGTGACTATTATTGGGCACTGTGCAAGACAGGCAGCATAACAGCAGCAAGAGACCAACATGTGATCTGTACTCCCAGGGCTGACAGGTGCAGGTCAACTGTGCCACAGCATCATGTTGTTTGGCCGGGTCTGTCAAAGTGGACGTATACTAGATGCCTGTGGAATGACAGCAGAAGCAGGGACAACTGTTGGGAGTGACACAGTCGTTCGTAGTACAGTGGTAACAGGTCCGGACGAACGCAAAATGCTTCCCAGGGTGTGGACCACACCAGCAGGGTGACAACACTGGTGGGCTATTGCATGTCCCTGCACATGTAGTCTGTGCCCTGAGTGACAACGTCTGTCACACAAACATGGAAGGGGAGTCACACCATACCTGCTGACTTGTGGCATGTGTGCATAGGTTATGTTGCAGAACCAGTTACTGGACAGCAGGATGTGAGTGAATATCGCCTTGTGTAGCCTGCTGAGTGGAACAGTAGTGTGACTGCTGACATTCACCAAAGACAGGTGTGTTGAGTATATTCTGACACCCTATGTGTTGGGCACACATGTCTGTGGGCTACAGGTTGGTGTGGTTGTGTTTGGTGATGTGGGCTGTTGTCAGTGCCCACACAGAGTATGGAGGGATACTGTACAAGGTGTCTCCGTATGTGTGGCCTGTGGTGGGGATCATGTGGGACCATGTGATGTGTGGGGTGCGTTGCCAGTGTTGCATAACCCCACATGACTGTCAGGTGCAGTCAGGGTTGGTGACAGTATAACCCCCAGCAGGGCTGCATATGTGCATCCCCCACAGGCTGTACTGTTGTATGTTGGGAGGTATGCATTGACTGTGGACATGAGTATAGCTCTATTGCCACATGTACAACATAGTCATCATAGTGACAGCCAATAGGACTGGTACATGCCAGTTGGACATGCCTGTATATAAGTGGCATTTGGCAGGTGGACAGGCCATAGAAACCACCATGTCTCACGAGGTATGTGAGTGATGTGTGTACGACAGCTGTTGTACAGTTATCAAGCTGGAAATGTATGGACAGACAGTGCACCTGTGAGGACTGGTGTGAAATGGGTGCTAAACTAAGCAGTAGCTCATAATGTGCCAAGAAGCTCTGAAGAAGTGCTGAGCATGCCCACACATTACAGATAGGGTGTTGTATACTAATAACCCACATGTGTTGACAACAGTCGTGATTGGTGGCACTGCATCAGAACACTGCGGGGTATGGTCTGCAAGTTCATGAACCATTATCAATGTAGATGTTAGCAGTACAGATGTACAAGACAGTATGGATGTTCAGCTACAGATGCCTGTGTAAGTCACAGGAGTGTTCTACTAGTGGCCTGTTGACAGACTCACAACTACCAAAGGTGCTACAGTGACATGTGCATATCACACAGTGTCAGCTACAGTAAACCAGGGTTAATGTGTTGTACCCCACCCACATTGTAGCCCATACCACACAGACAAATGTCAGCCATCTGTGTATGTGATGATGTGAATGGCCATGACCTATGGGCAATTGTTGTCACAGTGTTGTGAACAACATACAGAATGGGCTGTGTGTGTGATGTGTGTGACATATGTGCACATTCTGGTGGATGATATCAGCAATGACACCAGTAGGGGAATACCCCCGTACCCATTAGGAAACACCTAGGCTGTGGTCAACAGTATGGACACTGTGTTAGGGATGGTGTAGTCTAATACACCTCCCTGAGCTGGAGACATCTCCCTGGCCCTTTAGGTAGTCATTCGAGGCACCCATGACATGACACGGTGGTATCCATGTGCAGGGAGATCATTGGACAGGCATACACAGCACCCGTGTGACCAATATTGGAATACACATCACCCTTCAGGGGTAAGGCCCATGCGTGGATGGCCAATACCAGCCTCCACAATACTCACCTCCGGTATGCAGCATGCTATCCACCTTGCATACAGACATATGCGACACTATGCTGTTAGACATGCTACATGGCCATAGTCTGATCTGAAAGACATACGTGATGGACAACCACCGTCCTACGACTAGGATGGCCACATGCTGGACAGATCCCTGTGCCATACCTGTGACATACTCCTGCCATACCATGCAGCCCTGTCCACATAGCTGCACATATCACCCCTGCCATACATGGTGTGATGGCCATATGGTAGATGTAGTATCATCTATCTGGATCAGTAATGTGTCACTGATGCCCCTCGTGGTGGCATAATGGGTGTCAATACAGCTAGGAAACCCAGCCCGTACATGCTATAGCCGATAACCTTACCTACGAATGACGTTCGACTAGCCACTGTCCCATGTCTATCACATGTGCAACACAGGTGATCCGTGGCAGGACGTTGAACAGCTGTGCATTGTAGATGTCTATGGAAAAACAGATGCATGTACAGGATTCCATGCGTACTTGGTCCATTGTCACTGCCCAAGTCCAGTAAGCCTGTGTCTGTGTTGATATGTGACATATCCACAGCATCTAGGTCAACAGCATTACCATGGATACATCAGGCATGGGTAGATAGGTAAGAACACCAGTGCATGCAAACAGACATGTCCACATGGAGACTGACGTCACATGCAGTAGGAACACTAATGAGGTGACACACATATATGGGGATGATATCTAATGCATACTGGGTGTTACATGTGTGGGACACATACATGCCAGTCATGTTAGTGTCATGTTGATTTGCAAAGATAACTGTGCGAATGTACTAGAATGTATGTGCAGCAGTATCACTGTACATGTCTGTAAATGTGACCTGTCACCTTCATCATGTCTTACAGATAATGCTGCGTACATGCCTATCAGCATATAGCCGACAGGAGGATGATGTTGTAATACCGTACCTCCATGAGAACTATGAGGCGTTATTCAGCCATGTGACACAGCATGCACAGCAGCGGGATGACCTGTGGCAGGATCTTCGCAGGAGGGTCAACGAAGTGGGCGGCCACAACCACACCTACCAGCAGGTGTGCAGACACTGCACGGACCTCATACATCATGCAAAACAGTGTGCCACTGCAATCACCAGAGAACAAGGTGGTACGGGTGGTGGGCCACCAACCCAGCCTCCACTCACACACATGGAGGAGCTACTGGCCAGTCTGGGAACACCCTTGGAACAGCTCCCACAAACAGTAGCTGCCATCGTGGATGTGGGTGTCTCCCAACCAATGAGCCTGGAGTTGCCTGGTAAGTCAGTACTGTACATATGGCCAGTATATCCCACGTATGTGCATGTGTCAGTGTACATCATGTAATGTGACAACATATGCAAGGTATGTGGACACACATGCTTTATGCTACCCTGTGTATGCACCATACCTCCGAACTGTACAGGTAATTGCAGGATGTCCAGATGTCTGCCTCATATTGTCGGTGTGTTCCCCTTAATATCTGTCCTTTTCTGGCAAATAGCTGAGGAATGGAGTCATTAAATGATGATATACAGTTGTGTTTATGACTGCACATTCCGTTGCAAACCCATGTGCATGCAAACCTATTGGTCTATCAAATATCCGGGTTAGTAAGAGCAATATGTCACAGTTGTCCCTATATGTCCCCCATCATAGTAGGTGTTGTTGACATTTATTGTTCTAAAAGGTTGAGAGGTATGGTATGCACACATGTGCTGACTATATGCTATTGTACAGGCAAATGTGTTAACCTGCACTGTGCACCCTGTGGCTGTCATACAGTCATGGATAATGTTTATACCACTGTGTCATCCTATACAGGTACCTCTGGCGGGCCCCACAGACAAGAGTCCATTGCAGGTGAGTCTATCATCAGTATCAGGCATGTCAAAGCATAGATCTATTCGCCATGTGGCCAGTTAATACATGGATATACAGGTTGCATCACCCATCATCCATACAGGCCACCCATGTGCAATATATACAACTGAAATGATACACAGACATGAAACTACAGTATTTGTCATTGCTACATGTGTGTCCAGCTGTGCATACAACAGTGGAGGTGTTCTACAATGGAGGCATATGTACTTTACAGTGGAACAGAATGTGTGGTACACAAACAAGTACTGCACAGTGAGCTGTGATATGGGCAGACCACAGGTGTCACCATTGTGTTATATGCCCCTGCAAAGGTTTCACATATGGTGATGTTCCATCTGACATGTCCGAGACACGTAGCATTTTGGTTGCAATATTGTCACAATTCCCCATAACCCATACCCCACATACACCTGTTGTCTGCATAGCCCTGTGGATGGTGACATAACCAACATCTATGTGTGTATGTCATATGGGACAACACAAACATGTGTGATAGACGGCCATCACATACATGACCAACACATGTGCACACATGGTCATGGGGGATGGCCAGAGACACGTAGCCACACAGAAGACGGGATGTGGATACACCCTGTCCCACTTTGTCCACACATGGTCCAAGTACAGCCGTACTAGACCAATTGCACAGGTGATGTGGTACACTGCACATCATAACTGCTTGTGCACAGCTAGCGGAGGTGTCAGTGACATGTACCTCATAAGATGTGTTGAACATGCTGTCTGTGTCATAGCATGATGGTAGTCACCTTCACAGATTCCACTGACAGTGACACCAGGCCACAGAAACAGTACCTTTCCCCCCTGCTGTAGGACATCACTGTTAGCTGTGCACCATGTGTGCGTGGTACATCAATGTCATGTGTGAAATGGTGACGTGACAGGTCTGCTATGTGTGGACATGGTTGCCAGGCAGCTAACACTCTGTAGTCATCGTGCAGGGGTGTCATCTGTATGTCCTCCAGTGACCTGACACATGACACAACATGGTTGAGTGTGTATACACCTCAGCATCATAGGTCACAATCCACAGGTATGTCATGGGTATGCATGCAGTTCTGGATATGCAATGTGTACATAACATGCACTGTTTAGCAATATAGATGCCTCATGATGCCATGCAATGGCACAGTGTCTGTACATCACACTGTACAGCAATGTAGATGGCCCAGTCCCCTACCATGCCCATGCACATTTGCTCAACATGCATTCTATCTGTAGGGCATATGGACAACACCGCAATGTGATTCCCAGTACAATGCTGTACATGTGTCATGACACCATTGTGTCAGGCATGCATGCATGTTAATGAACATGTCAGCAGATTACATGTCAAGGTCATGTCAGCCATGTGTACTGTTATCCTGTTCTGGTCCACATGGTGTATCACGAGGATGCATGCATACTACTGTGATCGTGTGAATTGCATGGATAATGATATGACACCTGCCTGCTGTAATGTGCATTCCAAGGGGTATGCTTACAAACACTATTGATGTCTGAGCTGCATGCTGTCAGCTGTATCACAAGCATGCTGCATGACATCTGTCATCTCACATGCATGGTGTGTCAGTGTGTGTGTCGGTGTGTGTGTGTATGTCAGTGTGGGTGTGTGTCGGTGTGTGTGTGTGTGTGTGTGTGTGTGTGTGTGTGTGTGTGTGTGTGTGTGTGTGTCGGTGTGTCTATTGTAATGTAGAGTATTTCTTTGCATTCACAGGTGATGTAGGTGCTTTACCCTCCTTTGGTCCATCTGATAGTGTCCCCACAGATGCTAGCAGGGATGAACATATGCACGAGGTACAGGCAGGGATGTCAGGGGCAGAATCTGTGCCAACGGTTGCCATCCCAGCTATGTCCCTCTCTTCTCCGCACACAGTTCAGCTGCCAACACATACTGCATCTACAGTAGCCATAGAGGAAGGACAGTCATCATTTGTTAGTGTTGAACAGGAACGAGTGGTGGCTACAGAAGGTGTGTCTCCACACCATGGTGGCAGTATGTTGACTGCAGAAGTGCCACACAGGCATGTGGCTGGTGCTGGTCGTAGGAGAACCTCTGGCAGACATGCTCCTGCAGAACATAGCGCAGCAGCTGGGATCACCAGACGCATGTTCCAGACTGTAATGGCTGCACAGGCATGTGTCGAATGGCAGAACAGAGAAGGGCAGAGGCTGCAGATTGCTGCTATCAGTTCCCTAAACAACAACATCCAGGCATTGGCAGGTGCTCAACAGCAGCTTACTGATGTTCTGGACAGGCGATTGGGGGACATGGTCAGAATCCTCGACCGTGGCATGGCAATCTGTGAGCGTGAGCTGCCTGTGCTGGAACATCTGGTAGGGGTGAGGCATAGGACATATGGATGTAGGCCAGCTACACCACCTAGTGCAGGTCAAATGCATGCATGCCACGTCACATGGCCGCTCCCATAGTGCCAGTAGCAGTAGCAGTGCAGCTGGTGCTGTGATGTCCACACCAGGTCACAGCAGGCCATGTGGACATGGGCCTGGACGTTCCCACTGGGGACAAGGTTCCAGTGGCCATGTGTCATTGGAAAGTAGCCATTCTGTACCTCTGCCTGGTAGTGCCTGTGCAACCCCTGGCAGGCACAGGACACGTGGCCATGTCCGGTCACAGTGAGCTGTACAACCTGGTCTGTACATTCTGGAGCTGTCCATAATACCCTTGTGTAGGCCTCACAAATGACAGAACTGTGTGCACACATACACGCACACAGTGACCACAACTGTAGGGCTCCACAATGCCCACATACATACAGAACAGACATGTCCATTCAAATCACTGGCCCTTACCCGCACACATGATGTCGTCCATTGGTGCAGCCTATGCCCGTGGCAAACAGTATCACCCTGTGCATATGATGAAGCCTGTGCCACATCCCTGTCATCCACACCATTGGTGCAGGGATATGCTCATATGGTCTGATGCACAGGGTGAACAGACTAGAGAGGGGTATCTAACATTACTTGTGTATGCATATTGCGGGATGTGTATGTTGTATTGGTCGTGTGTGAATACTGAGATGTGAGAGGTGTATTTCACATTACTTGTGTATGCATATTGAGGGATGTGTATGTTGCAGTGGACGTGTGTGAATACTGAGAGATGTGTATGTGACATCAGTGGTGTACTGTCAACATGCACCAGTCATACCATGTAGTCCAGGTGCAGCATGCATTGTGATATGTTCACAGAATGTGTCTCGGTTACAACAGTAGTGGCATGTTGGTAATGTTGGTAAGGTTGGTAATGCCCTGGTTCCCTCCTATGGTGTACTGGCATGTGCCTACAGGTAGCAGTGTTTGCAGTCCCCCATGTGTAACTGTGGAGTACTCACAGGCACATATGACAATATCAGCATGCTAAACGCACCCTCAACCTGACTGTTGGACAGTCGGACATGACACAGATGTCGGAACATGACACAGATGTCCACACATATACTGCACCTGAAGCATGTGGTCTGTTGAACAGGCTACAGTGGACAGAGATGTGACCTACATACCGGTTGACATGGTGCAGGGGTTGTACACAGTGGTCAGGCCAATGATGACGTTAGAGGCCACCTGATAGCATGAGGCCACACTGTGTAGCAGTAATACCCTGTCACAGTACAGGTACATGGCCACATTCACGGGGTCTACAGCACTATAACACACACCATAGTGTTCATGTGCGAACCCGTGCCTATGTTGCACCCACACAACGTGGCACAGAGAAGGGACATGCACAGGTAGCCAGTATGGCTGGGACTGATGGCATCAACAGGGTAGTAGACTGCATCACCATGAGGGGTTAGTGATCCTGTTTCCACAGTATGGTAGCATACAACCTCACACCAAGCACCAGACAACCATACATACATACATACACAGACACACTGTGGTGACCAGCTATGTGTGTATGGATAGCTGATGTGTGTGATGCACCACACCTGCCGACCTCATGCTTTCCACACTGCAGTATGTACAGATCTGTACAACGGTGTACAGGGATGTGTTACATCTGGGACATAGTCCCCACCATATGTGGCATGTGTGGTCACACAAGCGGACACACATGACAGTGTTGGGAATGATACACCTGCCATAAGATGATCTGCGGTACTGTCTGCAGTATGTGTAACAACGCTATGTCTGGTAATTGTGTGGCTATGTGCACATTGGTGGATGTCAGTGATATAGGTGTCACGTGACACACAGTTGGCTACACCTGACCGCTGTGTATGCGTTAAGCCATCACCATCAAGTAACAGTGACATAGCGTACTGTTTGCACATGGCATTGTAGGGTGGCGTGTGACACACCTGTGAGCCATCCCTGGCACACATACATCTACACAGGTGGATCACCACGTTATGTACACAGATCCCTCCTTACTGGATGTATAACCAACTGTACTGTCTGTATGTCACCATATACAGGTGTCAATGATAGGGCTGCATTGCGACTGCATGTTGTAGTTGAGCACAGCTGTGGTACAGACATCAGCCACTGCACATGCATGGTTGCTGCATGCAAAGTACAGATTGTACATTTGTTGGTCCTACATGTGTCTCCTGTAGCCATGTTTGTATGCATTACTATTGGTGGACATGTGTGTTGACATACATGACACATGGACTGTGGTATGATATCACGGGTGTCATGGGCGACTACTACAGGGGAATATGTCCTCCGACATTGCTACCTCCTGTACTGTGAGCATTCAACAGACATGGACCCACCTTCCATTTGCGTGCGTATGATTGCTTAGGCCACTGTTCTGCACAGGGGACAGCAAAGGCTTAGCTATGTACATATGTGTTGTGTGTGGTCCATGCACACATCCACTACAATCACATGTTTGACATATCCAAACATGCGTGTTCGTTGGTGTACAGCAACATTCATGTGTCACAGCTGGGTACCACCCGGGGCCCCTGGTATGTCTTGAGCTGACCTGGTCATGTTTAGTGGTATACTTGCAATGCATAACACCTGTTTGAACACTCTCAGTACATGTGTACCCTGCACAGTTGCTGTAGACCTCAGTACAGTCCACTGGTCATGTGTCACACGGTGTTGTGGTAATGTATGGCTGTGTACTGCTGCAACAATGACATGGTGATGTCTCGGGGGCTACAGTGTAGACTGGTGTGTACATCTGGGATCTGCACCTGTGACAGCTGTGATGGCAGCTGAGCGTGTGCTGATCACTGCATGTGTGTGACCGCTCTGTGCGTGGGGACGGTTATGCTTTACTGTGCCCTTCCGTGTCTAGACTCCATCTGCATGCAAGACGGCCCTTTGCAAATGCTAATTGTGTGAACATGCCCAGTAAGCTGTTGTGTAGATGGACACACATGACAGTCCCAATTGAACCCTTGTGAGTTGAGACTCCGTCCACATGCAAGACGGCCCTTTGCAACTGCTAAGTGTGTGAGCATGCCCAGTACGCCGTTGTGTAGATCGACACACAGTACAGCCCGAAAGGACGTGTATTACTAAGCATGTGGCCATGCCCAGTGACACCTTGTGTCGGTGATGTCCTTCTGTGCATGGCTGTTGACATCCTGTATAACCATGGTGGTCATCCAGCCAACAGATGTCCATTTCCAATGTCACAATGGATGCCTACGGAGTACACACTGGTCGACTATCTTGAAGGGTGTACTGTCTGTGGGGCGTCCCGTGACTATGTCATGTTGTTATGGTGCACTGTATATCTTACGTTGCCATGATCACACCACTGCCGTGTGTTTGTCTACGTGTACCGTGGGACAGTAATATGTCTGTATGCTTTCAGACTGATCACTCTCTATACAATCCCTGTCAGCGTCCTTGTCAGTGCGGATGATGACACATGTCTAGATGTCTGTCTCTGGGACTACTGTGCTTAGTAATCTCGGTAGTGCGTTCTGTAAATGCGTCATGCTGTAGTGTGTTAGGGTAGTTAGGTGTATGTTCGACTCCCAGCCCTGCCAAGTATGTGTGTGTGTGTGTGTGTGTGTGTGTGTGTGTGTGTGTGTGTGTGTGTGTGTGTGTTTGCGTGCATGCTCCCGTCTGCCTGGGGACGCAGTCTTGCTTTTAGATGCTGCACACCACAACAGTTTCCTACCGACATCTTTGCCTTTGCGGATGATGACACGCACCTAGATGTCTGCCACTGGGACTGCTGTGCTTAGTAATCTCGGTAGCGCTTTCTGTAAATGCGTCATGCTGTAGTGTGTTAGGGTAGTTAGGTGTATGTTCGACTCCCAGGCCTGCCAAGTGTGTGTGTGTGTGTGTGTGTGTGTGTGTGTTTGTGTGTGTTTGCGAACATGCTCCCATCCGCTTGGGGACTCAGTCTTGCTTTTAGACACCGCACACCACAGCAGTTTCCTACCGACGTCTTTGCCTTTGCGGATGATGACACGCACCTAAATGCCTGCCTCTGGGACTGCTGTGCTTAGTAATCTTGGTAGCACATTCTGTAAATGTGTCATGCTGTAGTGTGTTAGAGTAGTTAGGTGTATGTTCAACTCCCAGCCCTGCCAAGTGTGTGTATGTTTGTGCGCATGCTCCCGTCCGCCTGGGGATGCAGTCCGGCTTTTAGACGCTGCACACCACAGCAGTTTCCTACCGATGTCTTTGCCTTTGCAGATGATTACATGCACCTAGATGTCTACCTCTGGGACTGCTGTGCTTAGTAATCTCAGTAGCGTGTTCTGTAAATGCATCATGCTGTAGTGTGTTAGGGTAGTTAGGTGTATGTTCGACTCCCAGCCCTGCAAAGTGTGTGTGTGTTTGTGTGTGTTTGCGCGCATGCTCCCATCCGCCTGGGGACTCAGTCTTGCTTTTAGACGTCGCACAGCACAGCAGTTTCCTACCGACGTCTTTGCCTTTGCGGATGATGACACGCACCTAGATGTCTGCATCTGGACTGCTGTGCTTAGTAATCTTGGTAGCGCGTTCTGTAAATTCATCATGCTGTAGTGTGCTAGGGTAGTTAGGTGTATGTTCAACTCCCAGCCCTGCCAAGTGTGTGTGTGTGTGTGTGTGTGTGTGTGTGTGTGTGTGTGTGTGTGTGTGTGTGTGTGTGTGTTTGTGTGTGTGTGTTTGCGCACATGCTCCTGTCCACCTGGGGACGCAGTCTTGCTTTTAGACGCCGCACACCACAGCAGTTTCCTACCGACATCTTTGCCTTTGCAGATGATGACATGCACCTAGATGTCTGTCTCTGGGACTGCTGTGCTTAGTAATCTCAGTAGCGAGTTCTGTAAATGTGTCATGCTGTAGTGTGTTAGGGTAGTTAGGTGTATGTTCGACTCCCAGCCCTGCCAAGTGTGTGTGTGTGTGTGTGTGTGTGTGTGTGTGTGTGTGTGTGTGTGTTTCCAGCTGCATGCCAGCAGTACATTGCTTTTACAGTATTCACTCTCCATAACATCCGTGCAGCGTCTTTGCCTTTGATGCTGCTGTCTGCAGGCTAGACATGTGCCTGTGTGAATCATGTGATCCACTGATCACGGTAGCTCGTTTTGTAACTGCATAATGCTGTCGTGTGGTACAGTGCTTACGTATATGTTCTGCTCCCAATCCTGCCACGTGTGTGTGTGTGTGTGTGTGTGTGTGTGTGTGTGTGTGTGTGTGTGTGTGTGTGTGTGTGTGTGTGTGTATCTATCTACATAGATACGTATGTATATATATATATATATATATATATATATATATATATATATATATATATATATATATATATATATATCTATATATCTATATATATATATATATATATATATATATATATATAAAATGTATATTGTATATTGATATGTATGTTAGGATTATCACTCTTGACTCTGCTGCATTGTCTGTACGTGAGCACCTTGGATGTATGTACATCTGCTATGGCTCTGTGATTGTGCACATACTGTGTGCTGTAGTGATCGTGGGTTATACATGTGTAGTGACAGGTTATTGTGTTGCTGGGTATTACACAGGCATTGGAAACAATGTTAGTGCAGCACCTTTGACTGGTCGTATGCAGATCTTGGCAACAGTCAGCAGTGGTTATTACATTGGAGTGTGAGTATGTAGTAACTGTCAATTCTATGCACCTCAGGTTAACATTACAGATGCACGTTTATCCACAGGTTGTGGTACAGATCCCAGGACTGTATGTGTAGACATTGACAGGTGTAGGACTGGGTTGTGTTGGATGCATGGAGGAGTGTCCGTGGCCAGTAATGGGGATCTCTACAGCCTGGCAGGTACGGTCTGTGACTGTCCCACAACCTCCTGTATATGGCTGACACATGCTGTACCTGTGTATATGTAGACACACACACTTACCACAAACAGCTACGGCTATCACATACACACACCCATTGCACCACAATTGGGCCATGCAATAACCGTTGTCCCTCACACACACAAACCTACGTGTACATCGGATGGCTCTATGACAGCTCTGGACATGTTAACACCACACCCTGTGCATATGATGTCACCTGTGCCACCACCTATGATGTGTAACATTGATGCAGGATCTGACTAACCTGGTGCTGCTGCACATGGTGGCTTTATTCCACTGTATTGATGTTAGCATGCTGTTAACACACAGTGTGTTACTTCCAGGCGTACTTCAGCAGGCATGATGCATTGCAGCTATGACCATCACTGTAGAATAGTTTATAGCACTGTTACTTCTGATGATGTAGTCTCCATGCATGTGCCATTTCACTGATGTGTGTAGTATTGGCAGCATGTGTGTCTGTGTGTGCAGTACGTGTGTGATGTGTGTAGTACACATGTATACATGCTTACAAACGCATACACAACATTACACAGGCTTCACCATTCGTACACTAGCTTACTCGTTCTTCCACAAGCGCACACGGGCTAACACACATGCACATATGCTTACTTGGGCTTACTGGTGCGCACGGGTGCAGAACACTGTGGGCAGGTTTGCAGGTCACATTGGTGGTATCCATGGTGTATGCCGTCAGTCTCCTGACGTTCCCTAGGATAGCTCATGACACGCTTCTTCCACTGAGTACTGACAGCACACATGTGACACTGCTCCAGTGAGGTTACAGTGTTTTGTACATACACACTCATGTTGTCACCTATCTTCTACTCTAATAGTCCCCTTAAGCTACACTACACTGTAGAGGCTTGTCCCATATGGCATGACATGTTGTGATTCAATATCCTCAGCCTCACTTGCCTCACATTGCCTACAAATGCTTCGTTACATCTCTGACAGAGTGCTTCCACACATAAGTACCAGTATGCAGTAGCCATGTTGTCTCCAGCTTGCCATTCATCTGCATGGCGTACTAACATCTAACTAAACCTACATTTTGTATGTATATTATCCATATGTCTTGTTTTGAAGTGCAGCGCGTTCTTGAGGTGCTGCGCTACGCTTCCATACCAAGGATCGGGGGAGGACAACTACTGGTTCATTGATATCCAATGGACAAAGCCACCACTGGCCTTGGACTTGGACATTGGCATGCTTCTTTGACTGTATTCATACTGTATTTGCAGCTGTCATTGCTCCGTTTAGCAACGTGCAAAATGTTAGTCGCATAACATCCGGGTACATTTCTGCACATAACTCTGATCTAGCATGGACAGCTTACTGTTTCATGTATCGCGTAATTACGTAGGGTTACCACCTGTCCCACTTTGCGAGGGACAGTCCCTCTTTGGACAGTTGTGTCCTGCAAAAACTGTGAAAAAATGGCAAATGTTCTGAGATTTTAGGACAAAATTATTTTCTATATTTTATGTAATAGTTGCATAAAACAGTTATTCTGTATCTGAAACACCTACATGTTATACGAAACAGAATAAGGAACTAAAATGCTACAAGAATAAACTTTTATTCAGGCAAAAAACTGAAGTTCTCTCCTTTGTACTGGCCGTGGGTATGTTTTGCCCTGCAAAGTCTGATGTTTGTAGCACAAATGTCCCACTTTGGGCATTTGGAAAGGTGGCAACCCTATAATTACATAATTTGCATAGCTTACACATACAAATGGGGTATGTTGCAAATCGCAACATTGTCCGTGCAATGTTCGTGTTACGGGCGGTCTTGCACACCCCTGTGGGTGTTTGCTGAATAGCCTGGCAGTCATCTTTCCTTGCTGTACTCTCACTCAATCCATATGGCCTAGGCTTTGCTGTGTGCTATGTCTATTGGTGGTGTATGCATGGCTGTGGGTATGTCCCACTGTCATCATTGGTAAAGGTGACACCCTATAGGTACTTCCTGTAGACTGCTGTGTCATTTGACATGTCAGCACATACCTGCGGATGAACTTCCTACTGCAGCACTTTTCATACCTTCTGAGTTATCTTGAAGTCGATAATGCTGTTTCCTCAGACATGTATCTGTTTCTGATCATACCTATCAACCTCCTAGTGCAAAACTTCTGTACAAAGCCTAACATGATGGGGGGACAGATAGGGGTAGATTCTACATATTGCTCTTACAAACATAGATAGTTGACAGTATTATAGGTTTTGCATTAGTATGACCTTTCTGAGGGATTTGGGGTCTTAAACACATATGTTTATCATTATGTAATGACGTCAGTTCTCCGGTATTTGGCAGACAGGTACAGATTGTGAGAGGAACACACCACACATATGAGGCATACATCTGCACATTCATACAGTTGCGAGGTATGTTTCTGATACTGGACATTAATTTCCTGATGCCAATACACACAATACATGGCGCCATCACAGGCCAGTTACCATTACATTCCTATTGCAGGACACACCCACCCACTGGGTTATATTCCTCACACAGGCCAACAGGTGATTATCCACACTAATTATTCCATCATGTACCTTATGTGTACGCCGGTATTTGCGCTTTCCATCAGTGGCAGAGCTCACGTACGAGTATGGGGGACTGGACACTGTATCGGTGACACTGCATGACACCCTGAGGGACACATGTCTTTTGAGTCTATTAACCTTCCACATTGACTTTCACAGGCCATACATTGTAATTCACATTTGTGGACAAACATGCTTATGACTTGTACATGTTTTGTCATTTGTCCTGATGTCTTTCTTCTCACCTGTCCACCTAGTATCACTAGTTCTGCACATTTCATTAGGACGGGTTACCTTCATACCTCTCACCTGTACACATTATGGGTATACACCCTGGGGTTTGACCTATGATTCTGTTACATTTGTCATGATAATGTGCCTTTCTGGTAGATTGCTGGCAAGCCATGACGGACTGTGTGGTTAGGTAATCATGACTGACATTTCTATTTCATGATTACTAACTCTCATAACATTCGTATTCCTGACTACGCAATTATTCTATCAACGGTCTGACTTTGTCTGAGGTATATTTAATATAGTCCCTATTTGTCTGTCGTGTACTATGCCTTAGACCAGCTGTCTTATTCTGACATTGTGGCAGGTATGGTTACCATCTTGGTCGTACACATGTTCATCCATGATAATCACCAACATGACACTGATATAGGTCTCTACGTCTTCCCCCAATGGTTTACACAATATCCAGTAGATGAGTTGCACCTTTTTGGAGAATGTAGGCGTGTGCTATACCCACATAGGTATATTGATCACTTCCATAGGGCGTACCTAATAGATCTGTGCCAACCAACACCTTGGCCCAATTCTGCATACCCATGATTCCCATACCTGACACACCTCCACAGTACCCATTAGACATGTTTAATGTGAGCGATAATAAAGTGTGAGGACACTTCCGAGCACTCCCCACTCTGCGGATATCAGCTTGTACGTCATACATTCAATTGACCCATGTGTTATTACCCTTGCACCTGCTACTGTTGCATGTACACCTATATCGTAGTTGCAGGTGTGACTTCTTTTGGATCAATGACGGTTCGCACTTCGTACAGGATCAATTTTTGGGGTCCTGCAAAGGACACCTATATTCATGTTTAACGTGTAGAACTTGTAGGCCCTGTCACACTGGTACTTTCTGGGCAATGGTTTGGAAACAATCAGTGTATTCTCCTTTCATGCATGTCTGTCTATCCATATTAGATATACCGTGACCTATTTATGTACATGTGTTATATGTTGTGTATATATCTATTCATGAATCGTGTGTGTATAGATATATATATATATATATGTACATATATACATATGTCTGTACATTCCTCATCTCGTAATTTGCTTTGGATTATGTCTGTGGATATATGTGTATATATATCGCCATATCATACCTTTCAACTGTACAGATTTCCACTGCATGTACAGCTGTTTGCCTCTTATCTTTGGTCCATTTTTCATAACCTTGTGTCTATCTGGCAAGTTAGTGGAATATTATTAAAGACTGATGTTGGTAAATAATGACAAACATTTCAGGTTACGACTTCATACCCTTTAGAGAATCCATGCTAGTGACACACCTGTTATTCTATCCACTTTCTATGTTTGTTAGGGCAATATCTGGGGATTGTCCCTATTTGTACCAGTTGTTGTCATGGCTTTATCGGGTTTCGTACTTTACGGGTTTAACAGGTATGAGCCATGTACATAGAACGTGGGGAAAACACCATTCATTTTCTATTCTGTGAATGGATTACACATGTGCAGGCACACTTGCATATCCTTATTGTGGGTTACATATGTTTCATAGATAATTGTGCTTCCGTGAACTTACATAATTCTGACCGTAACAGTTACATATCTGTATTCCAGTTTGTGGACTACTGCGAAACACACGTTCACCTTTACATATTTAAATGTGTATACTGCACAAACGCTTTCATTACACTTTCAAGTTATATGTGCAATGGTCGTAGGTCAACCGGGACTGCATTCACGTTGGCCGGATACCAGAACCACTATTCTATTGGTGTTCTCCCTCATTGATATGCAAACCCATAGTACTTAGCTACATCAACATATGCCTCACCACTTCACCTATGACACAGGCATCCATTCTCCTGCTGGGAAAAAGGTGGTACTACATATTACACATTCCCTATTGCCTACTGTGGTGGACTCCGGCTGCAATGTTAATCACTCCGAGGATATGCAGAACACCAAGGCATATAGTCCAGCCACATACAGGTCTTTGATTGTCAGGGTGTTCATGTAGTGATCTGGGTTTAGGCTTGTCCACCTGGTGAACGGAACTTTCCTGGCCGAGGTCAAATCTCAGACAAAGCATATGGACAGGGATTATCTCCCTATTTTGAAGTTTTACCTGTGTTTATAGACACAGGTGTTTGGGCACCTGTCAGCAGCTTATTCTGTTGGCATTACATATTATGGGTGGGGTTGTTACAGTCCATACTCCACGGTGAGGGGTGTTCCCATTCACATTTGACTATTACCTGTATACAGTCATACGGGGATTATTATTTTTGGGCATGAATTGACTACAGGTATACAGTTGTACATTACACAAGTGTCAAGGGCTGTTCCTGTAAATATGTACGGACCATACCTCTCAACCTCTTAGAGCACTGAACCTGCGCAAAACCTACACGATGGGGGGACAATTAGGGACACATTTTAACGATTGCTCGTACATGCTTAGAACATTGATAGAATGCTAGGTTTTGCATTAGCATGACTTTTCTGCAGGTTGTGGAGTCTTATACTCAGGATATTTCTCATTATTTAGTGACGTCAATCCTCAGCTATTTACCACACTGGTGCAGATTCTCAGAGGCACACACCAACACTATGGGGCAAAACTGTGGTCATTCTTAGGGTTGCCACCTTTTCAACTGCCCAACGTAGGACATGTTCTGTAGAGATGTCAGATTTTCCAGGACAAAACATACCTACAGCCGTGCATAGTACTGAACTTTAAACTTTTTTGTACATATAATAGCTTATTCTAGTAACATTTGAATTGCTTATGCTACTTCACATAACATATTGAGGATTCATATATAAAATAACCGTTTTATTCGACTATTAAAGTAAATTAGGAAATAAACTCTCAGGACATTTGCTATGTCTTGATTTTTTCACAGGACACAACTGCCTACAGAGGGATTGTTATTCGCAAACTGGGACAGGTGGTGACCCTAGTCATTCTGCGAATATCCGGACAGTTCAGCGGTATGGCACGGACCTCTGTAATACGCTGTTGTGTTCTGGCACAGCAGTAGCTCAGCATTAAAGACTGCAGTCAGAACGTGCTGACAGACAGCTGGGTTTCAGACTTCATACTCCAGACATTAATGCCAATCTACAAACTGTTATTCTATCACATTCTATGTTTCTAAGAGATATGTTTACAGATTGTCCCTGATTTTGGACCTTTGTCTCACTTATATTCATGGCTCTGTCCAGATATCTTGCTCACACAGGTTGACAGGTATGGTCAGTCACGACTGCATACAGTCAATGTCCCTCACACTTGATCAGGGTTGACCTGTTTATGTAGTGTCTTCCTCACCCTCATGCCATTTGCCACTATGCGAATGTGTGCATTATATTCTCCCTCCTATTCATGTCTGGACACGTGCATCACGGGAAGGTATTTTATCCTGGGTGGTAGGTTATGCATGCCCACTTAGGGCTGAACAGTGTCATGGACCTCCACTGCACATTCTGACTTGTGTCCAGATATCTACTGGATTGGACATTATTTCGTCATACCCATTCTACTATTTACACAAGTTGGTCATCCCGTGAGGGATATCCCAAAAATTGGTCAAGACCAAAACAAGTTAGATAACGAAGATTTTTGTGGCTTCACAAAAATGTGCAGGGGGTTTTACCTGCAGGGGATACATGGTTTGCAATCCTGACACTGCCTAGGGTGACAATACCTACTACATATGCATAGGGGTCACTGTGTGTAGCTGTTACTGCAACAAACCAGTGGACCAAGTACGGCTGGATTTGGTGGACATTCTGGTATGGTGGCAGGTTGTGTGTTGTGGAGGGTATGCTGGGTAGTCTATTATGCATCCAGGTGTGTTGCGTTTGAAATGGCCAGTTCCATCAAGACCTATCTGTGGGTATGTGACAGTGCCGTATCTATACATTTGTCTTGCATATTTCCATATTCATATGTTTGTGGGATTGTGTTCTACACTATGTCCTGTCTGCTTGTCTTGCAGCTGTTTCTACATGAGGTTGTGTTTCTTTCCACTTCACCTGCTGCCCCCTCATGCACCTCCGGTTCACCTTTTCTGCATATGACATAAGTATCGCCTTTGAGGAATTTACCATTAAACACACACACCCCTCACACGCGAATTACTCACACCCCATAGAGCACTACTTTGGTTGTTGGCCCATGACACGGCCAGAGTTACACATTGACTACCCTACATGTGACGGGTACCTTTATGGTTGTGTGGACTACCCTGCCATGTTTGCTTTCCACATGCTATACCTCATGCACATAGGTACACGCCCTTACTTCACTTTCATTACTTGGTTGGTGTATCCGGGTACTACCCATTCGACTGTGTCACATACACGTTCGGATTATACAGCTGCCTTCTGGATTTTGCCAGCCTGTTCTACTCATTGGTAGGATGGCACCTTTTCCTATGTCCAAGCTATTACTTACACATGTCTGACTGTTGTGGACATTGCCTCCCCACAGTCAACGGTTGTGTTTCCACCTTTTCAATTTGCCACAGTGTGACATAGGGTTACCACCTGTCCCATTTAGCGAGGCACAGTCCCTCTTTGGGCATTTGTGTCCTGACATGTAATTGTCAACATGGCAAATGTCCTGAGATTTTAGGACAAACATATTTCTTATATTTTATGTGATAGTTGCATTAAACAGTTAATTCTGTATCTGAAATACCTGACTGTTATGAGAAACAGAATAAGCAACTAAAATGCTACAGGAATACGCATTTCTGTAGGCAAAACAGTTATGTTCTGTCCTTTGTACTGGCCGTGGGTATGTGTTGGCCTGTACAGTCTGATGTCTGTACCAAACATGTCTCATTTTGGCCATTTGTAAGGGTGGCAACCCTACTGTGACAATTGCGGTGAACACAGCATAGTTTACAGGCCGACACATACCCGCGGTCAGTTCGGCAGATAGAACTTACAATTCTTGTCTATATCTAAGCTTATTCTTGTAGCATTTCGGTATCTTATTCTGTTTGTTATGATATTTATGTATTATATGTCCAGTGAAATATGTTTAATGCAACTATTGCATGACGTCTACGGAGGAATTATGTCCTATATTCTCTGGACATTTGCCAGTTTTACATGTTTGTGTCAGGACACATCTGCCCACAGAGGGAATGTCGCTCGCAAAGTGGGACAGGTGGTAATCTTGGTCGACGGTACGGATCATACTGTTGCTTTTGGCCTACATTATATGCTCCTTCTGTTTCGTTTACATGCGTATGCTATTTCCTATCACATTTGGTATGTGAAATACGGACATACCTTTTGTATGTGACTATTACATGGCTTGTGGGATATGATTCAGACATACGGTCACTACCTATATCTACATTTCTCCTCATGTATTTTGTTATGGACACATCTGCACAGCTATGTTCCCTCCCTCAAATTATGGGTTGGCTGGTGACCCTCTCCGTTGGACTGGATGTACCTACTGGCGGCACGCTAACATCTGATACATTTCACTTCCACATGGTATAGCTATCAACACTACATTGGACTACAGGCACATGGTTTTCCTGTCATTTGTTCATGGGTAGGGACCCGTTATTCCCTACTGTGCATTTGTGTTTGAGTCTTCATTTTCTGTTCGCAGGGACTCTGCTTTGCATACGTTTCAGTCTCCACGGACACTGATAGGTACGATTACTATTGCTGGCGGAATATAATATTCAGCAGTTTAGGTTGCTCCTTGAAAGCCGACATTGACACGCCTCCCTGTGCAACTTCGATACGCCCCTTGCACTCACGCACGTTTCCTATGCACGTGGCTGTGGCGGCTGCGCGCCTTCATTAATATGCATATGGCGCGACTACTCCACATCTATGCCGCACGGCCGGCGCCGAGCTTCATGAATCCGGGGGGATCATATAGACCAAGAAACTTTAGGGCATTTATTTATTTATTTATTTTTTATTTATTTGCCTTTTGTTAACTGGGTTGGTCTGGCTGTGCTGCGGGTCTTTTTTCAGCAGAGACCTGAGGAGAAAAGCTCCAGTACAAAAATAATTTGTTACAATAAAGTACATAATTTAGCAAGCAAACAAGTAAAAAGTTATACATATAAGAAAAATGAAGTTTCTTTTATACATGCTTGGAGAGTAAACAATCTTAGATACAGATTATACTTGCTGTATAATATCAGTTTACAATCAATGGCAGGAATACGCCAATCAGGAACAGGAGGGAGAGATAGGGAAGTAGGATATTAAGTAAAGAGGGGAGCTTAGTTTGAGGTAGATAGGATAATGCAGAGAAGTATAGGGGAGATCCACGGAAGGATGCATTTGCAGTAGGATATAGGGTAGTACGAGTGATAGATGTTACAGAGAAGTATAGGTGGGAATGTATAGAATGGAAGGGGATAGAGACAGAGTAATAGGGAGACGCTAGCCTGGAGGAGGGAGAGATTCAAGTTGGATCTTTATAGGGGCAGGTCCGAGAATTAAGCAGATATTCCTTTAGAGCAAGTTTGAATTTGCTAGACTGTTGAGTAGATATGATGTTGGGAGGAAGTTTGATCCAAGAAGAGGCAACAATGTGACTATGGAGACTTTTTCCTATGGATTTATTAGGTATGGAAATTTGAAGGAGGTTTTGGCCGAAGTTACAAAGTTCCCAGTTAGGGATATGGGGGGGTGAGATTTATCAGTGAAGGATGGGCAACGGGTTGGTGAAGGATGGAGTGAGTCAGAAGAAGCTGAGGCAGAAGGAGCTGATTATGGAATTCTAGCCAGTTGAGTTTTTTTAAGGAGAAGCAGTGATGTGAACAATAGGAGAAGTCAGTGACAAATATAGCTATTTTGTTGTATGTTAATTTGAGTTTGGATGACAGATTTTAATGGAGGTTTGTAAAGATAGGGGGCAGCATATAATAGGGTAGGTAAAAAGTAGGGTTTGGCTAGGGACAGTTTAGATTCTTGTGTTAAGATTTTTTTTATTTCTGTAGAGCATTCCTAGTTTTTTGGTGAGTCTTTTTGATGCTATTATTAATATGGAAGTCAAATTTAAGTTCTTCATCTCTGTAGACCACTAGAAGCTTAGTGTGAGAATCAAGCTTGATGGTTGTATTGTTTAGAGAGTAGACAGAGAAGGAGGATTTGAGGTGTTGGAGAGGTTTGGGCAGAAAGAGAAGTAGTTTAGTTTTATTGGGGTTAAGTAGGAGTTGGTTGGATATGAGCCATGATTCCACTGAGTGTAGGGTGTCTTGGGTGAGGGAAGCAGGTGGGGTAGGTTGTCAGAAGTAGTGATAATGGTGGACTTGTTAGCATATTGTGTGAGTGCTGAGTCAGGGCAAGACTGAAAGAGATTATTAGTAAAGATGTTAAATAGTATTGGGTCCAAGATGGAGCCTTGGGTTACATCGGTTTGAACAGGAAGAAAGGGAGAAGTGGCAGAGAGTCATTTAACAACTTGGGTTCTATTACATAGGTAGGGAGAAAACCAGCAGAGGGTAGTGGTAGAGAGATTGAAGGAAGCAAGCTTAGAGAGAAGGAGCTTGTGAGACACAGTGTTGGATGCCTTAGAGAGGTCAAGGAAAAGGCACAACACTAATTTGTTATTAATGAGAGATGTAAAGATAGAGTGAGTAAAGGACAGTAATGCGGTAGTTGTGCTATGATGTGGATGGAAACCATGTTGTGTAGGGGTGAGAAGATTTTCCTGAGTGAGGTGTAAAATGAGCTGTTTGTGTATGCACTTTTCGAGAATCTTGGAAAGAGGAGACAGGATAGCTATAGCCCTAAAGTTAGAGGGGTCAGTGGAGTTACCTCCTTTATGCAATGGAATAATATTGGATTTTTTCCAGATGTCAGGAAAAGAGTTTCTTGTATAGACAGCTTGATGAGTATGGAGACTGGATAGGCAATAGAGGGGGCAGTGAGTTTGAAGTTTTGAGAAGGTAGGTTATCAGCAGAAGGGGTTCAGGGTTTAAGTTTATAAAGTAGAGATGTTATGGTATATGTGGGGATGGTTTTGAATGTGAATGGAGCTTTGTGGTTAAGTGGTGGTGGGGTGTCATGATAGGTTTTCATGTTTGGATTGATTAGCTTTTGTATGGTGTCTAATGGTGAAGGAGTTAAGTAGAGTAGCCATTTCAAGAGGTGAGCTATTTGGGAAGGGGTTGGGAGAAGATGGGTTTCCTGGGTGTAAGAGCTTATTAATGGTATTCCAGAATTTTTTAGGGTTGAAATGGGGGTTTCTCTGAGGGTTAAGATAAAAGTCTTTTTTTTATCAAGGATGATTTGTTTTTTTGTGGAATTTCGAAGTTCCCTGTATTGCTAGAGGCTAGATGGGGTTTTGAGTTTTTTCAAGGTTTTCCATGTGTTGTCTCTCCTCTGCATGAGGAATAATGTATCTTTGCCTATCCAATGGGCAAAGTTGGTTTTAACCCAAACTCTTCTGATAGAGGCCAAGGAGCTGAGAGTGTTAAGGAAGATGATGTTGAATTGAAGAACAGCTTCCTGAGGGGGAGTTGCCAGAGGAAAGACCAGTTTATTGATGCAAGCATTAGATTAAATGTATCAGGATTGAAATTAGATAGATTTTGAGAGTCCTTATAGATGTGAAATTTTTGCGATTGGGATAGGATACACTGGATAGAGGTATGGTGATTATCACTAAGTGAGTCTGGGAGGGTAGATGGGTAGTGGTAATGGTCGGGATGGGAGGTCTGTATCCAGTTTAGCGTAGAAGTGTATTAAAATGAGTTTGGGAGGTGATAAGTTGGGAGAAGCCATATAGGTTAATGTTAGCAGTAGGGTGCTTGGTGGAGAGAGTATTCCAGTCCATATTGACATCCCCTAGAATGATGGTTTCATAAGAAATAGTTTTGGATATCCAGGCAAGAAAGAGTTTGAGTGTCGGGATGTTATTACTGGGTGGTATATATATATATATATATATATATATATATATATATATATATATATATATATATATATATATAAACCTCAGCTGGGTGAAAAACAAGGGGGAGTAGGATAGGAGGTGGACTGGGAGGTGTTCTGAGTAGACTTTAGCTACTCATCTGACTTTTTTTATTGGTCTCTCTTGGTGGAAGATATTGTAACCTGTGGTAAGGATTTCTTTATTTGATACATGAGGTCTGAGCCATGTTTCAGAGATGGCAATGATATCAGGTGAGTGTAGTGTTATCCAAGAGTGTAGATCTGGGAGATTATTCAAGATGTAATATATGTTGAGTGCTATGATCTTAAGGTTTCTGGTGGCTGTATTGCTATGGGTTAACGAGGAAGTAGATGTTGAGGTAGAAGAAATGGGGGTTAGGGGAAGACAACAGCTGGAAAGGTGACTGGGGTTTGGATGTATATCACCTGCAAGAAGAAGGGTGAGTATGGTCGTAGATGGAGTATTCTTAGGAAAGTGAGGGTGACGGCATTTGGTTTTGAGTTTTGGGAGGAAAGAGAAGTGTGGAGAAGGTTTGTGTTTGTAGAGATAAGTAAAGTGATATGTGAAAAGTGAGGGTGTTATTGGGAAGGAGAAATAAGTAGGGTTGAGGGACTGTGGGAGTGGAAGAGTAGGACTAGGGTATAAGTCGGGGGGGGAGACACTGGTAGGATGTATATAGTGTAAGGATAGTAAGCAGTGGAACTGATAGTAGTAGATGAAGCATTATGTTTTTGATAATGAAAGGACAGAGGTTGTTCAAGATGTAGTGAGCACTGGATAGAGACAGTATGAAGTATGATTAGGAATACATGCAAAAAGGAGGTGGTGATTAGGAATAAAGTAAGTAGAAGGGAGGTTGCCAAAAGCAGCAAGTTCCCAAGCAGATGGGAGATTCTTAGGCGGTTGATTCTTAGAAAAAGAATCAACTGAGGAAGTGGGAAAATATAAAGAACAAAACCTATAAGTTTTTCAAAGATATACAAAAGAGTCATGGACATGGGAAAGAAAGACAGATATGATATGGTAAAATATTTATGCAAAGGAGAAAGCCAAATTAATCAATACAAAAAAAAAAACAGCTTCAAAGATATTTGAAGAGAAATGCAAGCAAAGGCACCCAGATATGTAAAATTTTACAAGACAAAAAATAAGATCGCAAAGCAGGAACACAGAACAGAAAATTAGTAAAGCAGAAGTTAAGCAAAAGGCTGTAGTTATGGAATATCTGCAATATGATGGGTTCAGTGCTGAAAATCCAGCTCTGGTAATGTCACAGCATGATGGAACAATGAGTCTCCAAAGTATGGAGAAACAGCTGGAGTAGGATACATCTGAAGGAGAAATATGGATATGGGAAAGAAAAAGAGATTTAATATGGTGCAGTATTTATGCAGAGGAGAAAGCAAAACTAATCAATACTAAAAAAAAAATACCACCAAAGATATTCTTAAAAGAAATACAGGCAAAGGCATCTGGATGAAGAAAATTTCACAATTCAAAAAATAATAAAACAAAGTGAGAAAGTAGAAAAGGGACTTAGTAATGGAGAAGTTAAAGTGAGTAGAAACTAAAGTTATGGATTACCTGTGAGGTGAAGGATTTACTGTTGAAAATCCAACTCTGGTAATGTCACAGCATGATGGAACAAGGAGTCCCCAAATTAAGGAGAAACAGGTGGAACAGGAAGCATAGGATCACTTGCCACCTGAAGATACTCTTGAAGCTTCAGTAGGACAACAGTATAAAAGTTTAGTTGGAGTTGTACAGCAAGGAAAGGAGCAGGAAACAGTGGCAACTGTGACTGAGTCAATGCTTTAGAGTGGTAGGCCAGTGAGTTCCCATTTGAAAGAGCAATGGATGATGCAGGATGCGGCTGCAGAGAATATGTCACATGAAGATATTCTGAAACTTTCTATAGAATTCCCACAGGAAATGGAGAATAAAGAATGTGTCCTTAGTTCAGAAGAAAATGACCTAATGGAAGCGTTGCTTGATTTAATAGAGATGGATAATTGTCTTAAGATCAATGAAAGAAATAGATAGATTTCAGAAAGTAAATAAGACCCAAAATGTTAGAAATCTGAGAAAACAAATGAACACAGCATTTAAGGCAATTAACTGAAATTCATGTGATATAACAGAATTAAATATGATATATTATTGTGCACCCAAATTAATAACAGATAAATTCCTACCACAAAAATACAGGGCAATAAGAGAAAGGAAGGGAAGAAACCAAATGTCATCATGGAAATATCAAATAGAGAAAACTATACAGCAAGTAAGATAAGAAGGCAAAAAGTGTCCTTGTAAGAGGAGTACAGAAGAGGGAGCAAATCAGTGGAAATACTTAGAAAGATAGGCATGATAAAAGCAATGCACAACATCAGAACATAACAGGATGCATCACACACTATTGAAGACAATAAACTAAAGATATCAGCACAGCCAGAAAAATGTAGAATATATGTAAATAAATATAAAGGAAAAGTACAAAATAAGCAATTCATCGATGATCCAAAGAAGTTTTAAAGAGAACTGAGAAACAATGCAAAAGGAATACAGATACAACAAAAAAGAAGAAATAGACATATTTTGGAGAAATACCTATGAAGACCCAGTGGAACATAAAGATACTGAATGTATAGAAGAAGGAAAAGAAGCAGTAAGAAGTTCACATCTACAGGATATGAAATTGGATGAAGTAATTACCAGAAAAATTGAAACAAAATTAAGAAAAGCTCCTGAATGAAAAACATCAGGTCCAGATGCAGTACCTAACTTCTGGCTAAAATTATTAACATTTTTACATGAAGATATATCAAGAGCTATCTATATGCACATCCTGAATAGACACCAACCTGGTTACCAACAGGAAAAATGATACTCATCCTTAAGAGTGAACAAGAAAGCTATTCTGAAAACTATAAACCAGTAACTTGCCTTCTGACTAACTATAAACTATATACTGGAATTGATGCCAATAGAGTTTATAGTAATTTAAAAGAAAACCCAATCATCGCAATAGAACAAAAGAGCAATAAAAGAAAATCATATGAAACAAAAGATCATTTGTTGTTAAATAAAGTCATAATAGAAAATTGTAAAAAGATGAAAAATCTAAGTATGGCATGGATACAAAACATTTGATAGCATCCCACAACCATTGATAAAGGAGTGCTTAAAGATGAATAAGATACACCCTACATTGATCAATTATATTACAGTGACCATGAAATAGTCACATGATAAAGGACAAATTATTATCCCAGGGATAAAAATTAAAAGGAGGATATTCCATAGTGACTCTTTGTCAATGCTACACTTTTGTCTTGCCCTTAAACCATTAAGCTGTCTGCTTAACAGATTAGGTCATAGTTACCGTTTCACTCCTATTAAACAACACAGTGTAAAGACTTCTAATCTTCTTTTTGTAGATAATTTAAAACTCTAAAGTTCAACAGATGAGGAACTGAAAGAAATCTGCAAGAGGTAAAAATTTTCCCAGATGATATAAGAATGTCATTTGGTCTTGATAAATGTGCAAAAGCAACTTTTAAAGCAGGAAAGCTGCATCACCAAGAAAATATCAGTCTGGGACAGGAATGTGATATAAACCTTAAGCAAGAGGGAGTGTATAAATATTTGAGAATTGATGAAGCATTGCCCATAAAACATGAACAAGTGCAAACAAAACTTGGTAGGGAATATTTTAGAAGACTAAACTTAATTCTAAAAAAAGCCCTGGCATCTAGAGGCAACGTCCAAGCTATAAACCAATTTGCTTTTCCTGTTCTATCTTACAGTGTTGGGGTGATTGGCTGTCCTCAGAAAGTATTGGATCAGTTGGACAGGAAAAAAAGAAAAATGCTTTATGCTTATCAAATGATTTATAAAAAAAATAGTGTATACAAAGATGATATAACCCCCCTTCTGAAGGAGGTATGGACCGCCTTGAAACTGAGTGCATGTATAGATCTGCAATCATAGGACTGTATATATAGGTGCTGACCTCACAAAATTCAAACATAGTAAACATTTTAAAACATGAGGAGAAAAGGTCTAAGATGACTTCCCTGCTTAGTTTACAAGAAGCATATTGGTATCAAGCAGGAATGAAAATCAAACCAGAAGTAAACAAAAATCAGGCAGAAACTGAATGTGCCAAAAACAAAAGAAAATATATAAAGGGAAGGATCATATAAGAATGCATGAAATGTGGAAAAGGCATAGAAATCTCCTGGAGCATGATTAGTATCTGATGCTGGATTGGTTAAGGAGAGGTGTATTTAAACCAAAAGACAAAAGGTTAATATTGGTGGTCCAGGATGGTGGACTATGTACACACTGGCTAACAAATTCCTTTGAACATGTGTGAGAAACAGACAAATGCAGGTTTTGTAAAAGAGAACTGGAAAGAATCACACATATTTTTGCTGCGTATGATACAATAATGGGAGAAAGTCTTTACACTGAAAGGCATAATAATGTGGAAGACTGCTGCATTGAGATAATGCAAACATTACAGTACTGAAGTGGCTGAGAAGCATTAGAAACACGAGTCACAAAGCAATACAGAGAATGATAGTTTATATCACATGGGATCACCCATTACCAAGAGTTCAAAAAAAAAAAAAAAAAAAAAAAACAAGTGCAAGAAAACCAGATATATTAGTCCTTGAAAGAAACATTGATAACTGAAATTGCTAAACCCAGTGACAACTGTGTCTTACCTACAGAAAAAGACAAAGACATAAAATACCAAGATTTGCAGGCATAAATGAGGGCAATATTGATGAAGGATACCCAAACAGTTCCAATAGTAGTAGGAGCAATGGATCTCATAAAAGAAATTACAATAGTACTTAGATATGTTACTGATACATGTAACTTCATATGAATTTCAGAAGGAGTCAATTCTGGGCACATTGCAGGTGCTGCAAAGAGCACTTTTGACTAACATCAAAGATTAAAACAATAATAGTTTCATGAACTTTAATTATACTTTGACTTAGGAATGGGGTCCATTCCCATCATGATAATAGAAACCCAAAAGACTTGAAGAAATGAAGCTGAGAGACAATATATTTTTTCAAATTATTTTTATGTATTGACAGCTCTGAGTACTATGTAATGTAGATATCACAAAAAACATTTTTAGAACACTGACCTACACATCTTTGCAATCTGTAGGTTTTAGGAACATGGCTCCTTAATAAATGTGTAATAGTAGTCCTGCTGAGGTACAACTGCAATGCATAAGCCTGATTACACCACACTGACTTCTATCAGGAGTTCTCCCCAGGTGCTCATGCACAAGCATGACATGTAGAACTCAGGATAATGTTTACCAGATTCACTCATCACACAAGTGGTGTGATTCTTAAACTCAGATGAGGTAAGAAAAAATTAGCATACACATCATACACATAGGCCGTAATCTACACTATATAAGTATGACTTGAAGCAGGAATCATTATGAAGCTACAGAAGACAAATCTACTTTTCTACAAATACGCTTTTGCTGTATACTTTTGTTTCCTTATGGCAGGATTCTGCCAAATTTCAGACATGTGTTACATTTTACACCTGCTTGCATGTTTGTGTACTGTGTGGTTTATAGATGGTGTATATGGTAGTTGTAGTCGTTATACTCAGTATCTGAATTTTAACAACCCGTCTGCATGTGTAAATTGGCCACCCATGTGTACTTGCTGTACTAGCAAATTTAAACTTCCTTGGTGTGACCTAAGTTTGCCATGTGTCATTGTAATATTAATTAACTTAAAACATGTGGATCTAGGATAACCTTTAGGGTGGCTTATTGCATGAATTTTATATGTATTGTGAGAATTTTGCTTGAGAGAGTTGTGTATTTCATGAAATTAGTCAAGCAAAATATGATTATTTTACTGGTTTATTATGGAGTTGGACTAATGACACTAGACATTTTTTACCTTTTTGGGTGGGTACTCCTATACTACTGCCAGCCCACATGAGTAGTATTCATTATTTGCCTGTTACTAGTATTCTCATACAAGTTATTATGAACACTAGCCATGTGGCACCATTGCTACTAATTGCATTGTTTTCCATACTGGAAGGGATGTGAGAAACACATGATCAGCTGTCACTGGACCAAGCTATATGCCTTTATTTACTGAGACTGAGGATGAGGTGGTACTATAGGCCCTCTATATCCATGGTAGACAGCTTATTGCTCTCCACCTCTCTGACAAGTCCTTCCATGACCACATCTGGTGGCACATTGTTCAGGATGTGAAGGCTGTGGTGGCCAGTGCTGACCATATGTTGTGGTATTGCAGAGAGTTAGTGACATGCTTCATCATGCCAACAACAGAATGGAGGTCATGGTATGGGTGCTTGTGAGATACACAGATTATGAGCACAGTCATTCTTCCTGCACATGCCCATGATATAGTGCCATCTGAAAGTAGACAGGTCAATGAGAAAAGTGTAAATTAAGGAATTGTGATGGCTCCAGATACAGGTATCACAGAACCTGCCCCTAGCTTTCATGGGTGGCAGGTACCTTACTGGAAGTGGGTATGGTACTGGTGCTTGCAGGAGGTATTAGTTACCACTTTCCCCTTGAGGTCAATGTGTAAGTAGCTGCCACTCAACAGCTGTGCAAAGCCATCATGGAGAAATAGGCACAATCCACTAGGGCTTTGTCAGACATTGTGAGGGCCATCCAGGCAGTACATGCTAACCTATGGGACTGCATGAACCCTGTGTCTGACTCCTTGTTTCTTAGTAGGTACTCCGGTCTCAAGACTAGTTCAACTGTGATCTGGGCCAAATTCAAACAAAAAACAGATTTATATTAGCTAAGATATTGGAATACAAAAACTGCATTAAATAACTTAAAATTCTGCAAAACACATTCACTTAAATTCTTCAGCTGTAACCAAAGAATTAACTATTAACTGTGAAGCATTTGAAACTGAACAAAGTGAAAAAGTGATCCTTTAACTGATTCTCTTTAATGATTTTTAGGGTACACATTTCTGGAGGAATTTTATTATCATATACATAAGAGTTTTCAGAAAAGTTTTTCTCTCCTGCAGTGAGAGAAAGAACATACCTTTCACTTGCATAAGGTTCCCATGATCTTTTTTAAACATTTTTATTAAATCATCACATGTTATATATGCAAATTTACATGTATACAAAAGTAATCAAATTGTATTAAATTAACATTAACAAACATTATACTTCACATATATTATTACATATCATATAACTCAAGCAACAGTACATAAATTATTCAATTCCTGCCCCTTTTTTAAACAAGAACCATCTTTATTATGGTATAAGTAATCATGCATTTATATAAATGAAAACAAACCACACCAACATAATTCTAGTTGCAAGCATTTTACATCACAAACCATACTGACACGCACACAGTTGCAAACATTATACATCACTTACAATTTGCTCAATCATTTTAGTTACATTACATAGAAACATTACATAGCTCATTTAAGTCCTGCCTTCTTTTAAACTTCATTCCTCCCCTGTATATATTATTCCCACAATTCCCATTTTTTTCCTATGCAGTTTGGTCCTACCCTTTTCTAAATATCTTAATTCCAGTAGTTTTATCTATGTTACTATATTCACTACTTCTAATATAATTGGTTTAGATTTTGATTTCCATTTTCAAGTGATTGCTGTTTTGGCTGCCACCATAGTTAGACACAATAAGCCCTTACAATGTCTTGGCAATTCTGATTCTGTATCATAGTGCAGCAACAAGTGCATATGATGTTTAGTGGTTATCTTCCTTTGGGGTGGAGTCGAAATCCATTTTAATTAATTTAAATTGATGGAGGCTAAAACTTAGTCGGCACCCCCACTAGCTGATACTCAGTTATTTCTTTACAATATAATTTAATGGTGTTTCCTGCTATGTAAAAACAGGATGAAATGACAAATTTTGAGTAAAGCTGTTTCCAACGTGCTGGTATCATGCTGTGAGTATAGGGGCCCACATGAGTAAAGTGCACCAGGGGTTGGGGTGACAGGTTAATTCCAAGTGTTTTCCCCTCCTTTATGTATAAACAAATTTTGCAATTTAAATGCAACTTGTGGTGATTAACTGCATATTAATTAAGGATGTGTGAGACATATTATTTCATTTACGTCCTTGTCATTACTTAGCACCTATTTTATTTGTTCTTTTATAACTGTTACCAAAGTAACTGTACTAATATAATAAAGGAAATGGGCTGTTTTTCTCCAGTCTCATACATGACATTGAAAAATCCAATACAGTGTATACATTATTCACTTACAAGAAACTAGAGTAGTTACCTAGTAAACAAATAAGGGGGATTACTTTGTATTTGCATATGTTAATGAATTCAGCAACACATATCTTATTCATGTCTACTGGATTTTGCAGTTAAAGCAGTAAGCAGAGAAACACAAACAGGGCATTTTATTAGAGAGGCCTCAGTGTAGATAAAAAATGCAGTAACTATAAGTAGCAAAATGTTAAAACCGTTACTGATAATATTAAGACTCACATATCAAAATCCAAACTGTTTTGAAAATCTTAGCCAGTATAAAAGTCGTAATAACTTAAATATGACTCTGTGCATGGTGTCTTATTTTGTGAAGATGGTGTGAGTAGTTAAAACAAAACTGATCAGTCAACTCTCCTAAAAGAATGAGAGAATGTGACAGTATCAGTGCAATACTCATGGCTCACCAATTAATTTTAAATTCATTCTGCAGCTGTGATCATTGCTAAGCAAAGAAATGAATGCAATGTTCTTTCTCTCTCTCTCTAAGGAGCAATTTGAAAAAAATATATACCTCAGTATATGCACAAACTAACATGAAATGTCCTCGTCTTTATTATTAATGTTTTATTATCAGATGCAATCATTAAAATATCATCTTTTCATGGATTGCCAGTTGGTAAAATCACAGTCAATGGGCTTAAACAAGTAGAATGTGCATGCAGAAATGCTACAGATGCTTTGCCAGTATCTGCATGGAGACCCAACCAGGATGCAGAGAGGAAGAGTCTGTTTGCCTACCATAATTAGCCAATGCAGGTTAGTCATTTAGCACAATGGAGGAAATCTCTGATGAAGACATGATAAAACCACAGAGAGAAAATTCATTAACAGATCATTATCTTGTCTATAAATCGAACACAATGCTGTAATGACCTGACCACACTAGTGTTTTGTCTACCAGACCATACATTGTGGAAGCATAGGTACCCCCCCCCCCCCTGCACACACACACACACACACACATTCAAGAATCCACAGACAAGCCTGCAGTAGTGGTAAATGTTAAATATATATATATATATATATATATATATATATATATATATATATATATATATATATATATATATATATATATATATATATATATGTGTGTGTGTGTGTATATATACATCGGATCATAGGTAGCTACTAGGATAATGACCCTATGGCCCTTACAAGCCTAGCCACGTTCTACCCTTATTTCCATGATCACACCTTCACACCTATTGCCCCTATCTAAGAGGGATACAGGTGGAACCCCTCGGGTGAATTTACGGTTACCCATCCAATTGTGCAGATAGCATTTGAAAATGACCAATGAGGTGCTCTGTTTGACATGAAGTGGGAGTCTGTTCCAAAGGTGTGGCAACATCTGGAAGACAAATCTGTCCCTCAAGCAGGTTCTATTAATGTCACATACCAGGTTAAGGTCTTTATAGTGAGTAATCTATTTGACTTAAGAGATGCAGGATTTCCAGTAAAGGAGAGTCAGAGATTGCCTTGTTTGCAAGGCAGAGATCGTCTCCGAGTAGTCTGTATGAAACAGAATAAAGTGACATTGATTTCAGATAATCCGCATAAGATGATGCTGAAGTCCTAGAATTTTCCCTGTGAAGAAACTTTCTGGTCTCTCCAATTGCTGCAGCTGCTTGGAAAGGTACATACCAAAAGGGCCATTGTACTCAATTATTGGTCTGATGAGGGAAAAGTACAGGGAAGTTGTCATGGAGTACATGTGGTGGGGACAAGGGAGTGAAGTTTTCACAGAACCTGTTGGCCAACAGGTTATCTATGTCCACAGGTTCAGTGTATGTGGTATCATTAACTACCAGTTCAGCCTTTCCTTTTAGGCTATGGATGTAACCAAAGAATGCCTTACAGTTGTCTTTAGTTGAGGAAGCTAATATGGATTCATCGTTTGCTTGGGAGGACTTCACAAGAAGTTTTATTTGCTTGTTTAGGCTGAGGAAGGAGTGTTTCCAGTTCAGGGCTCACTTCCTCTTATTCTTGTGCTGCAATTTCTTCCTCTTATTGTAAAGCCTGTTAATGGTAGTTATCCAACAGGGAGGCTTGTTCTTCTTCAAATGGTCGAGTCAGTGGAGTTATACAGGTGTTTGTATAAAGCATTGGTGTAGAACTTGGAATAGTTGCCAGTTCCATCTGAGGGGGGTAGGTACAGAGGTGCTATTTATACCATCCTGTAAGAGGTTATAATCTGCTCTGGAGAAGTTTTTTTAGTTTAGTTACTGCTGGGGGTAGGACAAGTGTGATAATTACTTCAAATGAGGCTAATATGTGGCCAGATCTCACCAGGGAAGACCTCACAGTGGAGGTGATAACAGTGGTCCACCATATTGGTAAGTACCAGATCCAGGATGTTAGCAACCCTTGTGGGGGTGTCAACCAGCTGGTCCAGGGCATTGGAGATGACAAAATCGAGGAACTTTTGGGCAAGTGAGTTTGAGCACGAGTATTTTACCCATTCAATGAATGGGTAGTTAATGTCACCCAAAACCATGGTGTTTGGATTTATCTTGACAGACTCAAATAGATCCATATAGGCAGAGTGGGTGTCCTGATTCATGCAGTGGGGTCCTGTAGTTGGCAATGACTTGAATAGGCATCCTAACAACAGTTAATTGCACCTGAAGTATCTCCAGGGAGTCATGCTGTTTGACCAATCTGGAGATGTATTTGTCTTTAAAGAAAATTGATACACTGCCTCCTTTAGTTTTCATACCTTCAGTTTGTGGTCAAAACATATAAAAGGAGGTATAACCCAGTATGGCTGGGGTGCTCTCCATAGCCTTGAACCAGGTCTGCATGACTGCACAAATGTCTGTGTCTTCCAAGGTGAGGACTGCTTCCAGTGACTGCTGTTTCATATTAATTAATTCACTCCAATGGAGCTCAGGAATTTTGCACTGTAACTGCCAGTGGGCGGAGCATAAGCCTTTTTTACATAATCAGATTATGTCCTCACATTTCAAATGTTCACATCTCTGGAACCATAGGGGTTATGAAAAGAATAAATTCAAACTCTTCAGCACAAAATATTTTTATAGTGGTAGTATTCTTTAGGTTTGAGGTCTTAAACTGAATTTTATAAGCCACAGTAAACACATTAACTATTATGTTACTAATATTTTGTAAACAACTTAAAATATCTCAGTAACCACTTACGTTATACATATACTGCCAGCAGCATTTTATTCATCTAGCTGAAAGCTTACACACGAGGTTAAGGAGTTCTGTCTGTGCTGCTTGGTTGTTGAGATATTTTGAAAAATGTGAAAATGTTATCTATATAAATTGATATAAAAAAACAGTTAATATTTCTTTTCCTGCTCTAGACAGAGGTCAAATATTAACACAGCTGAGTTTGACATTGTTTAAGCATTGATGAAAACTTTTAAAACCTTGTACATAGCATGGATTTGGAATTTTGATGCAAATATGAACAAGCAATATTTGACATTAAGAGGTGTCAGAAGGAATTAACTGCAGATGCACCTGGAGGACTCCTAGAGTTTAATAGCATAACCTTGAGATTGTTTTTAGATGGAGTTTTTATGTCAGGAATTTTGTCCTTGAGACAGTGCCTAAAAAAGGCACTATGGGAGTGGCAAGAGCCTTAGCCAGTAGCCGAAATCCCAGGGATGACAGATGGAGACCATCTCTGGCACAACATCGAGGTCTGTCAAATATGTCATCCCAGGCTGAAAGATACTGGATCTCCCTAGAATGACAAAATTATGTTTATAGAGTTGAGAGAGAGAGAGAGAGATTCTGATGATGTCCCCATGTTACGGGGCAAAAGGTACTTAACATTTTAATAAAGCAGTATTATTTGGAATTGCAGTTTGCTGAGTGTTTTGTGGTTTCGGTGGTTTATAGTTCACTTTGACAAGTAAAATGTGAAGATTAAGTATTTTGCTTTAAAGTATGCTACAAATTATATAATTATCATACATGAACTACTAAATGTAAAAGTCAAACGACAAAAAAAAAAAAAAATAAAAAATATATATATATATATATATATATATATATATTTATACCCAATTTCTTAAGTGCATTAAGGTGCTTGGGGGGAGGGTATGCATGGTATAAATATCAGGGTATGCCCATGGATTTTAAGGCAGTCACCCTTCAGGATCATGCATCACAACCCTTCAAATGTAGAGTGATATCTATCCCATTCACCCTTGCTTACACCTTATTGCTTACATATATCTATCTCTCTCTCTCTCTCTATATATATATATATTATATATATATATTTATATATATATATATATATATATATATATATATATATATATATATATATATATATATATATATATATATATATATATATATGTATATATATATATATATATATATATATATATATATTTGTCATCATTACATTTGTCAAGTAGTCATATTACTCAGTGTTTTTAGTGTAGTGAAAATGATCATAAGGAGTGTGATTTAATGTGAATGCTACAGTGTGTAGGGTGATCACACGCATTGAATTGTGATGTTTGTGTGTGTGTGCGTGTATGTGTTGGTGGTGGTTGGAAAGTATGTGGTTTTTGTAAGGCTGGGTATTTGTAGATTGTGTTGGATGTACATGAATTAGTGTTTTTATGTATGTGCATGTGTGTTGCTTGTTTTGTGTGGTTATAGTGCAACATATGCTTAACCCTCTGTTTGTCCAATCATGAAGTTGTTATATATAACATTGGATTGCTGTTTGAGAAGATGATGAAATGGGGGATTATCCCTTATACAAAGTGCTCAGTGATTTAGAAGGCACGATAGGTAGTTTATTCAGTATGTAATGTAATGTTTTGTGGTTTGAATCATACATCTCAGCTGTACAGATTTTTTGCAGAATGTCCAGATTTTTTCCTCATATTTTTGGTTTGATTTTCAAAAAAGTGTGGTTTTCTGGCAAATTAGTGTCAAATCATTAAAGTTTAAAGTTAAAAATAATGACAAACATTTGAGTTTCATAGTTCATACCTCTCAGAAAATGCATGCTAATGTAAAACTTTTTATTATATTTACTTTGTAAGTTTGTAAGAGCAGTATTTAAAAATTGTCCCTAATTTTGGGCAGTTGTCCCACTTTTATTTATGGCTTTGTCCAGATTACTTGGTCTAAGAGGATGAGAGATATGATTTGAATGTTTATGTCCATGCGTGTCTGTATGTATACATGTTGTGCTTACTAGTTTAGTAGTATGCATTGTGTGTGTTTGAGTATGGGAGTGTCAGTTGTTTGTGCCACTTTTGTCATTTTTTTAAAACAATTATTTAATATCTTTTAACAGGGCTCGAGGGCTGGTCCAAAGACCATTTTCAACCATGATCTGGGCCAGAGAGGGTGAGGCACATTCATAAAAGATGGATAAAAATCCATATGTAATTAAACAACATAAAGTTAGAAAGAAATACATATAATTTACAAATGCATAATGTCAAAAATCTGAAACACATACACATGTATGTGTGCGGTGTGCCTCAGGGCTCTGTCCTGGGTCCCCTCCTGTTTGGCATATACTTCTCAGAAGTACAGGCAAGTACTGAAGGGCTGTGGCTGACCAAGTTTGCAGACGACTGCAAGCTGGGTGCTATAATAGAGTCTCCGGCCGACAGGGATATCCTCCAGAAGGGCCTTAATGAGACTGATGCATGGTGTCAAAGCCATGGTCTGAAGCTAAATGCTAAAAGAAAAAACAGAGTACCTACCACATAGGAGGTAACCCCCTGAAATCTGAAGAAGTAATAAGGGATCTAGGGACCCAAGTAGATAGTCAGCTTTCCTTTGATAAACATGTTGCCAAGGTGGTTAGAAAATCCTTCTATGTGACCCATCTGATCATGAAAGGGTTCGCATCAAGATCTAAGGATGTAGTGTTGCCCCTCTACTCTTCCCTCATCAGACCCATTATTGAGTACAATGCACCAATTGGAATGTACCTGGCTAGGCATCTCCAGCAGTTGGAGAGACCACAGAGGTACCTCACTAAGAGAATTACTGGCCTCAAACAGTTGCCCTATGCAGCACGACTGAAAAAACTAAGGCTTTTCTCTGTTGCATACCACCTTCTCAGAGGCGATCTCTGTCTACCATACAGAGCCATGTCCAACCCAGAACTGTTGAACATGCTCCATCTTAGCAAAACCAAATCTACTCCAGCTACACGCTCTAGGGATATAAACCTCAGCACAACAATGAATAGAACATGCTGGAGGGATAGATTCCTATGGAACAAGGTCCCGATCTACATAAGACAGAGCCCCTCACTATCACTCTTCAAGAAGAACCTTGCCGAGTGGATGGATAACAGAAAGTTCACACCAGGGATCATACCAACAGCTCTACTAGATAGGGACCAAGGGTACTAGCTGCTAGATAAAAGGCCCCTAGACTAATCCAAAGGCGGTAAATACCGCACAATGTGGCTGGGCTAATATATGCCTTCGGGCAGATAGCCCAGTACCTACCTACCTACCTACATAATGTTGAAAATTTAGAGCACGGGCAATAGAAAAGAGGAAATACATATATGCACATGAAGGATAAGTACTTTGTAAACCATGTGGCTCATCTTAAAGACTAGTATTTACAGCATTTGCTCAACAAAGCCGATTTTTGTTAGATAAGTTCAGTTTTTCCTTAGCAAGAAACAAGCAGTATATTTATTGAGTAGATGTATATCTGTTCAAGCATTTTTTTTACAATCACTTGTGTTGTGGTTTTTGTTCTATTTGATGTTTCAAAATATACTCATATGCGTTTGTGTTTTTGTGTGTGCGTGTGTTTGTGTTCGTGTGTGTACGTGTGAAGACCAGTCAGAGCAAGAATTCTTGTCTATATCTCAAAAAGGATGTACAAGCTATTTAGTTAGGAAATACCGTTGGAAGAGGCTGTGATGTCCAGGGGATACAATCAGTTGTGTGCAAAACATAAAAGAGGAGAAATGAAGTCTGCAGTGTAGGAGGGATAATAGCAGTAGCTGGAAAATTTGACTGACATTCAAAAAAACAGGTCCAAGGTAATGTAAAGTGGCAACATAATATAGGACAATTTATGTGATCATGGAAAAAGCAATACAGAGACACCCTTAGACACAATGAGAAAGACCCAATTACTAGTTAATATGCATATATATAAATTAGTTTATTGCTGGTATTCAAAGCACCTTTTGTCTGTTGTGTCTTTTGGCTACCCATGTATTGAGTTAGCACAGGCCGCATACCTCTCAACTATCCAAAAGTCTGTAAAATTTATTTGTTTAGTTATTTATTAATATTTGTTTACCAGGAAAGGACAACTGGATAACTTTATCCATTTTCAGCAGAGGTCAAGAGAGAAGAGCTCTTGAAACAAAAGATCAGAAAATACATATGCTTATGTGAAAACTGACACCTTAGTACAATACACTTTAAATACATAGATTAATACAAATATTAATACACATATGACTTGTAGAATAATACACATATACCATCATTAAAACAAGATCAATACAATATCATGTAGCATTGAAACATGTTGACATGTTATAAGTGTGAGTTTATTACTCACTTATAAATCAAATGTGTGAGTAGAAAATACAAATGTTGGATAAGTAGAAGGTTGTTAGCAGTAGTAAGTGGAGTGATTATGGGAATATATATATATTATATTTAATTTATATAAATATGTATATACATATATAGGTATATATTAAACCCTCATAGGTTCATATTGAAAGTTGAATGCTTGATTTGCTCATACTGTCAGATAGCTAAATATATTAGTGGTCTCAAACACACTGTTAGAATTTATTTGGATTTGAAGATTGTGTAGTGCATGTGCTAGCTTCTTCTATGTTACAAAATGTCTTCAGGTGTGTGTGTGTGTGTGTGTGTGTGTGTGTGTGTGTGTGTGTGTGTGTGTGTGTGTGTGTGTGTGTGTGTGTGTGTGTGTGTGTGTGTGTGTGTGTGAAATAAGATTGCATTTCTAGAAGATTTTTTTTATTGTTGCAAGTGATACATCTAAAGTACAAATAACCATGTTATCTACATATAAGGGTATTGCAAAGGAGGAGAGAAAATAGCTTTGAAGAACTCGTTTAATTAGTGAGGTTTCATATAATATGTAGAGACTGTCTGTGGGATTCATGAACAATCATGTAAGCATCATGTGAAGCTTACAAGATGTTTACATGTTAGCCCAGTCAGCAGTAGCGCTAATCATATATGCATGCTGATCATTACACCTACACAAATACATGCTCGTTTTCCTGGCCAGCAACACCATTAGTGGCCAGGAAAACATGATGAGCAGCACAAGACAATACTGTAAACAAACAGGCTTGGCTATGGACAAACCTGTTAAGCATGCTCATGTGGACAGAATGAAGAGCTACATAAGGCAAATAATGCATGTTGCACACAGGCAGGGAAAATGTACTGAGTGTACTGTGCCCATAAATGAAACATCAATACATAATAAGTAAGAGGGGATGTGAAACAGCAAGGCCAACTATAACACATGGGCTACCAGATAAGAAAAGTTTACTGAGTACAATGTACAATGTACACACAAATCAAAGAGATATATAGAGAAATATGTAAGAGGGGAGGATAGATATTCAAATTCTAGTATGACAATTGAGGCGAAGGTGCTTATGTCCCAAAGACAATTTTGGAAAAATAAAAGTTTGCAATGCATATATCTGAATAATTAATGGTTGTCACACTTCCTGAGCAAAAGTAGATAAATCAAAACAGATATGATATTACAGGATGTGACAGTTACACAAGTTCACATTGTGACAGAGGGGAGTTCCATGACATATGAATGTCATTGACATGCTGGGTTGAGATGGCAGTTCACAAGAGTGGTATATACATTATAGGATATTTGCATGGCATGCATTTCGTCAGTGTAACATGTTAGAAACTAGACTTGGCTCAGAAGCCACAATCTCATTTTGCAAGAATTGAATCCATCCCATCAATGCCAGCACTGACCTGTGTATTAGCTGCATACACCATAGAGGTAGGCCTAACACATGTATGAAGTGAATAACCATTAAAGGGAATCATGCACCCCAGTATTCTAATGGTTATGCATCCCACATGTAGGTGAATGTGGAGATACAAAAGTGAGAGCAGAGTGTAACATACACAATACACCCGGTTAAAGCACTCCTGCCTGACACAGCTATTGTGCTTATAGATAAGAACAGATGCAAGCACCACACTATGATGCAATGTATTCCTCAGAGCTGTCTACTGTTGGCATCTCCCACAGGAGTTAGCAATGGGTATTGTGACAAACAAATGAAATTACTGTGTGAGTTAAGAAGCGATCACTGAGAATGAAAGCAGCATGTCAGACTGATAGCAATTAAATGAGTATGCTCATGTGGATGCAGTTATGATCAGTCCTATATCAATGTTCTTTAGTTAAGGAAGGTTTCTCTGTATACATACCACCCAAGAACTGGAGCATACTCATGCAAACCACATTACCCAATGCATGTGCCAAGGTAACACTGTCACCATTACATTGTCAGAAGAAATGTCTACTCTTATGAAATACAAAGCTATGTCCACATGTGCTCGTGCAACATATCCAGGGATATGACTGATGTGATATAATGGTTTTTGTCTGACATCAGTATATTCACACAAAATGAATCCTCATGCTTGAACTGAACATCAAGTTGTACAACTCTTCCAAATAATAATATGTCTTTTAATAACATTCACTACAGTGGAACTATCGCAATTGCTGAACTCCCCTTACATGAAGTTATTCAATCAGCTGTACTTTATTTGTCAATAATTTTTATCTGCTAAAATTAATGGGAGAGGCCTCATTTACTCTACATGTTCAAAGTATAATGGGTGTGTCTTTCCTGCAGAACAATTAAGGACACAAATACTTACAGTTACTCAGTGCTGGTTTGGAACACTATAGTGGGATCAATAAATGCACCATGGTACAAGTACATCACCAATTGTCATATTTATGGTACTGTGAAAGCATTATACCATGTGTATGATTCAAGGAATATGTGTCCCTTTTAGTACTTAGAGAGAAACTTGCTGTATGTCAGACATTGCCTGTTGCTAGGTATACCCAAACACACCTATAGCTGCCTACTGTTGTCAGTGTGATCAGAAAGCAACACTTATGTAAAATGTGTGTAGCTCCCACTGTATTTCATGTAGAAGTAATAGACTGTAGTTTTCCATTACACCACAAGGTGGAGCTTCTTTTCAGGAAAATAAAAGACAATTTTGAAAGTGAAAGAGGATTCTGGAACACTAGCTGAAGGAGAGAAGACTGAAACACGTAGCTGAAGGGAAAAGGGGTCTTGCAGCATGACTGGATTTTCTTTTCTAGTGTTTTGGGATAGGGAAGTGAAGTAGCAGATTGTGTCTGTCTCTTGCTGAAATCCTGGATATGGTATGTTGTGGAATCAGGAGAGAAGTTTGAAACCAGTAATTCCACCCCTGCTATGATTCAGCAATAAAAGGAGTTCCCTTGGGCCTAGTACCGAGATGCCATAGATGATTACCAGAGTTCTGGTAGGTGATTTTCTACTTTTCTCATCAGAGGAACTACGGCACCTGGTCACTAGGATATTCTCGGCAGAGTGGAGAGAGGCTCTAGTTATCATTTTATATTATTATAAGATTGTGGTTTCCCCCACTTTAATGCTTTGTGGATTACAAATAACTGAGCTCCAACTTGGGCCCCATCATGCCGGCAGCAAGACTGTAAGTAGTCACTGGCCAGTGAACAAGGTATAATAGAGTGTTCCATAGTTGGTCTATTTAGAATTGATCAAAAGGGAGTAGAGGGTGTTAGTACTGCTGAATGACATTGGCACTATAAATCTTTATTGTTCAATGATAATGCATTTTGCCATGTTAGTACTGCTGCCCTAAAGAATCTTTACAGCTTAATGACATTGCATTTTGTCATATTTATATTGTGGCACTATAAATCCTCATTGTTCAATGAAATTGCATTTTGCTCGTGTTAGTACTGCTGCCTTCAAGAATTCTGCTTCTCAATGACATTGCATTTTCTCATATCTGTATTGTTGTATTGTGACTTTTTTATTGTTCAATGACATTGCATTTTTCCCTTGTTTGCATTGCTGCATTATAAAGCTTTACTGCTCATTGATATTGCCTTCTTTGTGCATGTTTACATGTCAAGACCTTCTTCTGTTGAGTTCTGGGGAAAAGGGTGAATGTATGTTTTCATTGCATGCATGTTCTCACCTTGCCTTATTGCTAACTGGTGTACTGTTGAAATAATTTTTTTATGGTTGTGCTATTGCTGTTTTAAACTAGATGTGTCACCTAGAAAAAATTTGTCCCTCTTGCCACCTTGGTGTGTTGGGCCTAATAGAGGTGTCACCCGAGTCAGGTAGGAAGGAACCCATATCTCTTCAGCTGCATCTGCGGGTGTGCTACATTTGGAGTCTTGTCTGGGATCTCCGGTATGGCCTTAGACTCCAGCCTATTCCCCTGTATGTGTGGGAAGCAAATCCAGCAGAAAGATGAACCCAGAAGTAGCTGCTAAGTGGTGCAAACAGCACAATGCTCAGTCAGAGAATTGCTTAGTTCTGGTGTTGCCAGGGATCACATGGACTGATAGGCAAATACATCAAGTCACAGGATCCTTGCCAATTGTGGGGTGTGGATTTTTGTTGGACAGCACTATGGACCATACTGAGCAGAGCACATTGGCCTTATTAGAATGGAGAAGTCCTTTAGTGTATGAGCACATACCTTCGACTGTACACATTTTAGGTGAGAGTGTAGTCCGTGTGGTAATCCCTGAAAAGTGCACTACCTCAGCAACAGAGAAAATACCTATGGAAGCTACCCAAGTAGGTCAGAGCCTTACACTGGAAGCTGCAGCTTCACTGCCCATAAATACTATAGGGCCTGAACTTTTGAATGCTTTGGGAAGTATTGTAGAAAAATGCTTAAAGCCTGCACAGCCATTCACTGGGTTTGGCTACCGCAAATTACGTTTCTTTTCTGGCAAACAACCCGCACCTCAGGGACAGGAAGATTTTAAATCCTGGATGGATCAGGCTTCACAAGCCCTAGAGGAGTGGGATATCCCAGAATCTCAGAAGAAGCAGCAAATAGCTGAAAGTCTAAAAGGATTAGCTGCGGATACCATTATGCAACCTAAGGATTGGTAAGCAAGATGCACGACCAATGACTATTTAGGAGTACTGCAGGATGTGTTTGGAAGGACCGAGAGGGCTGCTGACCTACTGTATCAGTTTGAGCATACATACCAAGAAGTTGGTGAGAAACTATCTGATTACATTAAGTGATTAGATTAAATGCTCCACCAGATCATCCTAAAGAAGGGGTGGATCCGAAAGTAGCTGAGAAAGTACAGATCAAACAAATTTTACTGGGAGCTCAAGCTATGCATCCCATTGTGTGGAAAATGAGGATGAGAAATAGGGAAGAGACTCCTACTTATTCTCAGTTGGTTAAAGAGGTGAGTGAAGAGGAAGCCCTGTTGGAAGTCAAATCTCTGTTCAACAGCAACAAAACAGTGAGTGAAAACCAGCAGGAGCCTATAGCCGTGCTCACTACTCAAACAAGAGTCATGGCCCAGAGTGTCTGCAATGTAGAGGTGTCACAGTTGCAGATGCAGGTGTCTTCCCTGTCTGACGCCATAGCTCAAGTCACCAAGACAGTTGCAGATTTGCAGAAAGCCGTGGTAACTTTAGCTGAATTGAGGAATACATCAGCTAAAACCTTCACGAAAGGACTCAGGGAAGAACTGAATCAGCAAATGCTTAGAGTTCCTACTGGATTTTGTTTTCACTGTGGAGATGCAGGGCATATAAAACAACAGTGTTGTCAGGCAGAAAACTTGAAAAGAGTGAACTAACTATTATTGGCTAGTGCAATGCAAGGAAACTTCAAAGGGCCTCAGTAAAGGAGCCAGCTGAGTGCCCAGTTACAAAGAGCTCCATAAAATCTAACATCAAGAGACAGCATCCTGGATCTCCTTTCCACACTAGCCCTTGTAATAAGGGAGAGAGACTACCTACTATGCACACTTCTGGCTCATCTGAGGTGAACAACCAAACTGCAAAGCCATCTCAGCCAAAATCCCAGCATCTCAGACCGTAAACCATTACTAAGCAAGAGTCTTATCCATTAAAATGGCAAGGTCAATCGGTGGTACCTCAACCACATTCTGACTGCCGTACAGCTGAACAACACCAGAAACAGAAACTACCCGATGGTCTACTGGGACTGTCCCCAGTTGTGTCAGTAAAAATAGAAGGAGTGTATACTAAAGCACTGTTGGATATTGGTGCATAAATCACCATTCTGTACAGAGACTTCTACCAAAAATACTAAAAGCATTTGCCACTTGAAAAGTTAGAAGATTTGGAGGTCTGGGGGCTAAGTGACACGAAGTTCCCTTATGATGGTTATATCTCACTCAAGTTAGAATTTCCCACTTCAGTTGTTGGGTCAACAGAAATTTTTGAGACACTCACTGTTGTGTGCCCCAGGCCAAAAGGAAATGATTCAGCATCTATTTTAGTGGGGACAAATACTGACCTCATCAGAAGAATGCTAATGCCTAAGTTGACCCAAACACCCAACACTACATCCACTCCTGAGACCAGTTTTCTGTGCCCTTCAAAGGAAGAAGGATAGTAAGAAAGATGAAATTGGTCATGTGTGGACCCTGTCTGGGAAAGAGCATATAATTTGTCTTGGTCAGGTCACCTGCTTGAGAGCCAAAATGAAGATGTATGGACAAACAGTTTCCTCTCATCTCATGATGGAAACAGATCCAGAAAGTGATTTGCCATCTGGGCTGGAACTAGTCCCAGACTTTCGGCCTGTGGACAAGTTAAAGCATCCTTATGACACTTTGCCTGTGGGGTTGAAAAATAAAGGAAGTACTCCCATTGTCCTGCGTTCACAAATGCATTTGGGAAATGTTTATGCTGCCTCTCCCTTACCTGTTTCTGTGTTGACAAGGAATGAGAGCAGAGCCAACGTGTTGAAGCTGGAAGATATTGAGATTGGAGGTGGTCTCTTGCCCCCTGAGTGGCTAACCAGAGTTAAAGACCTACTAATGAAAAATAAAATTTGTTTTTCTACTAGTGAACTAGATGTGGGCTGTGCAAAAAGTGCAGAACACCGAATAAGAGTAAAAGAGGACCGGCCCTTCAAGGAATGTTCCAGAAGAGTAGCTCCAGGAGACCTGGAGGACTTAAGAAAACATTTGGAAGAACTAAAAGCCACAGGGATAATTTGAGAGTCAAGAAGTCCATATGCCTCTCCCATTGTCAGGAGAAAGAATGGGTCAATGCGCATGTGTGTTGACTATCCTACTCTGAATCAGTGAACCATTCCAGACCAGTACACAACTCCCCAGATTGAAGATGCTCTAAATTGCCTGGTGGCAGTAAGTGGTTCAGTGTGCTAGACTTAAGGAGTGGATACTATCAAATCTCTATGCACCCAGAAGATAAAGAGAAAACTGCTTTCATCACCCATTTGGGATTTTTTTAATTTGATTGCTTACCTCAAGGTTTATCAAATGCACCAGCAACTTTCCAGAGAATCATGGAAAGAACAGTTGGAGACTTGCATCTCTTGGAAGTCTTAGTCTACCTGGACGACATCATTGTCTTTTGGAGGATCCTAGAGGAGCACGAAGAAAGACTGATGAAGGTATTGGACAGGATTGAGAAGGAAGGCCTGAAGTTGTCATTGGACAAATGCAAGTTCTTCCAACCTTCAGTGACCTATGTGGAACATGCAGTGTCTGCAAATGGAATATCCACAGATCCCAGCAAAGTTGAAGCAGTGGCATCTTGGCCCAGACCCAAAACTATCACAGAGCTGTGATCTTTCCTGGGGTTCTGCAGTTACTATAGAAGGTTTGTGGAAGGATTTTCAAAGATAGCATGACCCCTTAACCATTTGCTTCAAAATGATGAGAAAACCAACGAAACAGATGAAGATATCCTTGTGAAAAAGCCTAAGGGACCAAGAGGTTCTAAAGAATTCATCAAGAGTTGTTGGACTTCTGAGTGTGAAGAGTCATTTGAACAGCTTAAGTATTGCCTCACACATGCCCCTGTGCTGGCATATGCTGACTCAACAAAGCCATACACTTTACATGTGGAGGCTAGCAGGGATGGCTTAGGAGGAGTCCTTTACCTGGAGTATGACAAGAAGCTGAGACCTGTGGCTTTTATCAGTCGGAGTTTATCCCCCTCAGAAAGAAACTACCCTGCACACAAGTTGGAATTCCTTGCCTTAAGGTGGGCAGTAGTGGACAAGCTGCATGACTATCTCTATGGGGATGAATTTGACGTGCAGACTGACAACAATCCTCTGACATACATCCAGACCACTGCAAAACTAGATGCTACTGGCCACAGATGGATGGCAGCTCTATGCAAATATAATTTCAGTTTGAAATACTGCCCAGGGCATGAAAATGGAGATGCTGATGGTCTGTCCAGAAGACCTCAGGAAGATCTACACTCCAACGATGAATGGGTTGAAATTCCAGTGGCAGGGGTGAGAGCTATGTGTCAGATTGCAACCTGCTATCAACACACTGGATGTTGGGCCCAGAAGTTGGGTTTGTCGGCAGCAAGCATACCCCAAGCTTACTGTAATCTGGTCACTTTGCAGGCTTCATTGCTACCAGCTTTGAGTAACAATAACCTCAAGAGAGATCAAAGATAAGACCCCTTAGGTCAGCTGGTGGTAGCTGCTTTAGAAAAGAAACAAGTTAATATGCTTCACATGGATATTTATCCTCTGGCAAGACTTTTGGCCAAAGAATGGGACAGACTCCAGATACAGAATGGACTAGTGTATAGGAGATCTCCTAGTGCACTTGACAGTGAAAATGGCAATTGCTGCTTTCTCAGATGTATAGAGAAGTAGTACTCCAGTCATTGCATGATGAACATAGTCATCTTGGTTATGACAAAACTATGGGTCTGGTACGAGACAAGTTCTACTGGCCATGCATGAAGCAAGATGTTGAGGATTATTGTCGTACATGTCTTTGTTGAATTCAGAGAAAGACTCTGCTGACCAGAGCTGCCTCATTGAGTAAAATGGAAAGTAGTAGACCCATGAAACTGGTCTGTATAGATTTTCTGTGCATTGAACTGGATGAAGGCGGGATCAGTAATGTGCTGGTGGTGACAGACCATTATACTAGGTATGCTCAAGCATTTCCCACTCGTGATCAGAAAGCTATTACAGTGGTGAAACTACTAGTTTTGAAGTTCTTTGTACACTAAGGCCTGGCAAAAGGATACACTCTGATCACGGACGTGATTTTGAAAGCAAGCTTGTCCATGAACTACTCACTCTGTTGGGAGTCCAAAAAAGCCGCACCACTCCTTATCATCCTCAAGGGGATCCTCAGCCTGAGCGTTTCAACAGAACTTTACTAGACATGTTGGGGACACTATCTGCTGAGAAGAAGAGTCAATGGAGAAGACATGTAGCCACAATGGTGCATGCTTACAACAGTACTAAAAATTATGCTACAGAATTCTTGCCTTACTTCCTAACGTTTGGAAGAGAAGCTCATCTTCCTGTTGACATCACCTTTGGAGTCACAGCTGATGATACACCAGTGCAATCTCATGGCAGTTATGTGGAGAGACTCAAGAAGAACCTCTGACAGGCTTATGAGCTTGCTGAAAAATCAGCAGGACAGAGACATCAGTGAAACAAGGCTCACTTTAACAAAAACGTAAAGATGCATGACTTGCAGCCAGGGGACAGAGTTCTTTTGAAAAATTTGGGACTACAAGGAAAGCATAAACTAGCTGACCTGGGGATCTGAGATTTACATAATTTGTTCTCAGCTACCTAATATCCCCGTCTACCAAGTTTTCCCTGAGGGGAAAGAAGGACACATAAAAACCTGGCACCGAAACAACTTAATGCCTTTGGCAAATTTCAGTGAGGCTCATGAATCCGGAATGCAGAATAGCTCAGCAGAAGCCTAACTCAATCCAATCCAGAAGGCTAAGGCAGAGATGAACTATCCTCTCCAATATTCAAGAGCCTATGCTTCCTCCTGATGAAGGAGAGGAGGACAGTGATGATGACTGGGGTTTCAGTGAGCTTTTTTATGAGGATGTTCAAGACCCCCATGGGCTGTAATCTCAATGTAAATGCACCGGAATTTGTTCCTTGTCAGCTTGAGCAGCCCAGACCATGTTTCTGTGCCTCTTGCAAAACCTGATATTAATGGAGGCAATGCTATGCAAACTTTCAAAAAATAGTGCTGAGGATAGTCATACCATTATGGAAAATGAACATGAAATTATACAAGAGGAGATCTTAGAAGTAGACAATATGCCTTCTGAAGAACAAGACATTGAATATGATGTGAATGACAAACCTTCTGAGCAAAATTCCTTAGCTTTCTCTTCCGACCCAAAACTGCAGAGACTGATTTGGCCCCCACAGAGACTTACATATAACTGTTTGGGACATAGTACAAAGGAACCTGTGACCACAGCTCATTGAAGGATCTACATGCATAATCCCTATGTCTCCTACTCCAGTGGTGACACCCCATCCCAAGTTAAGCATAAGGCTGATTACCCTTGGTGGAATGTACCTTTTGAATGCAGAAGTATTGTTCAGTTGATGGTGCATTAGTGTTTGTAAGTATTTTCTGATAATCTACCTTTGACTTGGTGGACCCAAGATTTTCAAGTGGGGGGAGAGTGTAGCTCTCACTGCATTTCATGTAGAAGTAATAGACTGCAGTTTTCCATTACACCACAAGGTGGAGCTCCTTTTCAGGAATATAAAAGACAACTTTGAAAGTGAAAGAGGATTCTGGAACACTAGCTGAAGGAGGAAGACTGAAACATGTAGCTGAAGTAAAAAGGGCCTTGCAGCATGACTGGATTTTCTTTTCTATTGTATTGAGACAGGGAAGTCAAGTAGCAGATTGTGTCAGTCTCTTGCTGAAATCCCAGATATGGTATGTTGTGGACAGGGCCGGCCTTAGCTGAAACGGCGCCCTAGGCAAAGTAGTGCTCCGGTGCCCCTTAAGTCCCACCCACACCAAACTTAAGGAATACCCCTATTTGAGCCATGCCCACAGATGGGCCACTCCCACAAAACACTCCAGTTCTTTGTGTTTAAATGCATGAAAATCTAAGTCATACTGTAAGACACCTTGTAGTGTAGATGACTGCAGTTGAAGGCTGAATTCTCCTTAACAAACCTGGTTGATCTTTTGCTAGTGTAGCATTCGTCTATAGTCATGAGACAGTATTAACTTTTTTGCAAGGTGCATTGATGTTTACATGTAGAAGTTATCATTTGGTCTAGTGTAGCAGCAACTCTACATTAACATTACTATATAAACCAAGTAATAATGTAAACTGCAGTTTTTATTAAAGATGATCAAGCACACAGGTGGCATCACAGTAAACTCTCACTTAAAACTGGGCATGACAAAATTTAGCAGACAACTGGTATCAAAGCAAACAGTTGGCAATAATTTCATTATTACATTTAGGCAAACATTACACACAAACCTATATTTGATTAACATGCTAAAAGTGTTACAAGTGCTCTTCACAATACTGTTATTCTCAACTAGTTATGTGTGAAGGTAAATGTATTTGTTTTATTTATTCTTTGTTGACTGTGTTAGTTCCACTAAGCTAGTAGCCTCTTTTTAGGGGAGACCCAAGGTAGTATTTGTACTACTATAACCAGGACATCAAGGAACTTCCATTACTCATTTTGACAGGTGCTGTGTTATCTTTTATATCCACCTGAGCTACCACCAACTCAGGCAAAGGAAGACACACTCAGGAGTGCAACACCTACTACAATGTCACTAGTCCATCTTCCTGGTGTAGGAAAAGAACTCACAGCCTTCATCACCAAAGGTGAGTGTGCTACCTTTTGCACCACTGACACTGCTCTGATAATTACCTTGTTCACTTGAGATTTTTCTTGAATTTTCTGGGGGGGGGGGGGTTCCCCCACTTTTTATGGGCAAGATTCTTTAATCTTTGTTCATACAAAGGCTCTTAAGCTACCAAACAGACTGGGTGCACATGACATGACATGGGTAGCAAAGTCCAGAAAAGGAATCAAGTGTAGCTCATCTGGATTGTTTCCACTAACCTCCATAAGGAACTGGTGTAAAGCAGACAGACAACATCAGGGTTAATTTCTGCAATGCACCAACTCAAGATGGGGGAGCCACACAAGAGAACTTGGCCTCAAAGTTTACCAAGCAGTGGTCAGAAAAGGAAACTGGCTCCATCACCAGGTCAACAGCTGATATACTTGATTGTAAAAATCAAATGTACAGTATGTCTGAAATAACTGGTAGCAAAGAGGTTACCACCTGAGAAAATTTAAATCTCTTAATAATATACATGATCTATTTCACAAGAACCACAAACTCCTTGTTAACATGGATATTTAAATCACTCAAAACCGGCCACTTTGGGTTAGGGAAGACTGAGGTAACCAAAACGTGTTTGAACTCTTGAATGGCTGTTAGATGCTAAAGTACTCAGTGTTGAATTAATGACAAGGAAGGAATTGAATGAACAAACTGCAGTCTTGGGCTGGTGCACTTGAAAAGGATAAAAAAAATATATATAGCTACTAACCCCTGATACTATCTGAACATGACCCTTGAATTTTGAAGAAAACACGAGGCAGAAGTGTTGCAAAGGTTAGACTAAAGTTCATCTTGAGCATTTTCTACAAGGCCATAGTCATGAAACAAGCAGGAGATAATAGCTGTCTTACTATGGGCAGAGCTAGTATTACTGTACAGTACCCACATGCAGACTAAGGAAGAGTAAGTCCTTTGTAGCAGTATTGTGATGTTTTAAGGATCCACAGGTACATAATTTGGAATTGCTGGACCCAAAATACTATTTTGTAATACAAATATATGCCTGGTTGTCTATCCCTCTCAATGTTTAATTTTATTTCAATAAGCAAAAATTTACTATATAACTCATCACCTATTCATTCTCACAAATTGTGACAGAAAATGTTTCCCATTACTTTGTCTTGCTGTTACTACTGAGCAGAGACATTCATGTTAATCCTAGCCCAGCTACTCAACTTCCTCTATTACAGTCTCCCCAAAATTCTGTCTCTCTAGCTCTTTGTTGCAAGAATATAACCAGTATCAATAATAAATATCCAAAAATGGAACTCTGGGATTTTATTTATTAATCAAAAATAGAAACTATCACTCTACCTGAAACCAGGCTTTCAAGAATATGCTGTTCTCCTGCAGGAACTTCTAACGTTAACATTTTTTTCTGATAACAGACCTGGAATTGAGAATAGGTAATGAAGTGCATGTTCCTATCAGAAAAATTCTAATCTTTCTCCTATGCTATTTGCACGAAGTAGTGCTACAACTATTATAACCCCAAACCCAGCATTTTATTCAAATACAGTTAGGAAAACATACTAAATTCTTTATAGGAATATTATATATCCCACCAACCTCATTCTTACGTTTACTACAACAAACATTCAAAACTATACTTAAGTTTACCAATCAACATAAAGTAGCTCTCATTGGTGATATCAACATAGATTGGAATGACCACAAAGAAAAATTACTCTCACAGAATTTTGCAGGTCTATATACTCAAAAACAGGTGGTTAGAGACTGCATAAGACCAAACTCTTCCATTGATAAAAATCCAACTCTTTACATATAACTTCTTTACAAATTAAGTCATAACTCTGCACTTCCTACTGCCATGAGTGATAACTGCACTATACTACCTTAGTGGTCCTTTAAATCTCACTAGATGCCCCCCCCTAACTTATTTATCCAAAGTATATTCAAGATTCCTGCAGTGCAACCTTACTTAATGAACCTGAGCAAATTGACCAGACTTCTGCATTATATACGTAATTACTGATATATAATAGACTATTCTCAGTAGCTACATTAAGTATAAAGGGTTCTGCTACCACTGGCTTACCTCAGAATTATTACAGTTATAAAAATAATTAGGGAGAGCTTTGGCCAAATGGAAAGTGAATCAACCTATCTCATTCTACCCGAACTAAAAAACAAATAAAATGTAATACTAGATTAGCAACTAATCAACTAATCAACCAAAATTCATTACATAAGGCAAAAATGCCTAACTTGGGCAGCCAAAACATTTTCGACAGGCAGTAAAACTGCTAGGCTCAGATTGATGTTTCAAGGATCCACATGTACATAATTTGGAGTTGCTGCTGGACCCAAAATACTATTTTGTAATTCAAATATATACCTGGTTGTCTATCCAAAGTCAACCGAATTTTCACATTTACTGACTTTCATGTTTGTCACAATTACGAGATCTGTACGAAAAGGAAATTCTGCTTTCAGATGCAAAATCATAGACCACAGCATAGCAAACTAATCTAATGATTTCCCACAGTCAGGCAGAACTACATGCCGCAGCATCACAAGTTAGCCTTACGGAGCAGCTCACACAACAAAATATGATTTATTTAAACAGCTAGTTGCATTGCAGTCACTGAAAATAGTACTAACATGTGCCGATCTTTAAATATTCAAAAAAATCATTCCATTCCAGACAGATCCCCTTTAGTTCTACTGCAAAGTTCAACTTTTTTCTGAATCGACTTACTTACCTTCAAAAGCCAAAGGAAGCAAACAAGGGACATGAATCCGATGAGAAAAAAAGCGAAAATCCAACTTGGTAGCCCGCGTGTTGTACAGGGAGCTAGTCCGCTGATAATCCACGCCATCCAGACAGTCCACCGATCAAGAACAGAGCAGGAAGTAATGTCAATCAGCCAATAGATATGCCCATCTCTATCTCGACAATGAAGAAAGGAATGAGAGGCGGGCGTGAGCTGCACTATATACTCTGGATTGGAGCAGTAGCCAAGGACGTCATGGTACGAAAGCATCATTGATTGGATGCTTTAAATAATACCAAACAAGAGCAGCCACTGAAAACTCATCAGGGGGGGAGGGAGGGAATGGAATAGCTAGCACTGTAGGTTCTTCTATGTGCTGTGAATGAATTACGGAAGTGGGGGAGGGCGCAATGCTACAATGGGGCTGGGCGCAGAGAGCTTTCACAGAAGTATGAAATTGTGCCCTTTACGATGCTGGCCTTTACGGCGCCCTAGGCGGTCACCTAATTCGCCTATGCCTAAGGCCGGCCATGGTTGTGGAATCAGGAGAGAAGTCTGAAACCTGTAGTTCCACACCTGCTATGAATCAGCAAGAAAAGGCATTCCCTTGGGCCTAGTACTGGGAAGCCATAGATGATTACCAGTTCTGGTAGGTGATTTTCTAATTTTATCACCAGAGGAACCACGGCGCCTGGTCACTAGGATATTCTCAACGGAGTGATGAGAGGCTCTGGCCATCATTTTATATTTTTATAAGATTGTAGTCCTCCCCTTTAATGTTTTGTGGATTACAAATAACTGGGTTCCAACTTGGGCCCCCATCATGCTGGCAGCAAGACTGTAAGTAGTCACTGGCCAGTGAACAAGGTATAATAGAGTGTTTCATAGTTGGTCTGTTTAGAATTGATCAAAAGGGGGTAGAGGGTGTTAGTACTGCTGAATGACATTCCATTCTCTCATATTTGTATTGTGGCACTATAAATCTTTATTGTTCAATGATAATGCATTTTTGCCATGTTAGTACTGATGCCCTAAACAATCTTTACTGCTTAATGATATTGCATTTTCTCATATTTATATTGTGGCATTATAAATCCTCATTGTTCAGTGACATTGCTACTGCTGCCTTCAAGAATTTTGCTGCTCAATAACATTGCATTTTCTCATATCTGTATTGTTGTATTATGACTCTTTTATTGCTTAATGACATTGCATTTTTCCCTTGTTTGTATCGCTGCATTATAAAGCTTTACTGTTCATTGATATTGCCTTTGTGCATGTTTGAATGTCAAGACCTTCTTCTGTTGAGTTCTGGGGAAGAGGGTGAATGTATGTTTTCACTGCATGCATATTCTCACCTTGCCTTATTGCTAACTGGTGCACTGTTGAAATAATTTGTTTATGGTTGTGCTATTGCCTTTTTAAACTAGATGTGTCACCTAGAAAAAAATCTGTCCCTCTTGCCACCTTGGTGTGTTGAGCGTAAAAGTGGTGTCACCAGAGTCAGGTAGGAAGGAACCCATATCTCTTCAGCTACACCTGCGGGTGCACTATTTGTGAATATAATCCTGCATTGGAACACATACCTTATTTAGGCAGCAACATACATTACGTTATCTTGTGTTCTCAATCCTGAGGATGTGTCTCACTGCAATGCTGAGGAATGAATATCTATTCAAATAATAGCAATGGTCTTCAATACAGACTTGGTGTTAAATTAGAACCCTTACCTATCCAGTCTAGAGTTCACAGTTCTTAACGCAAAGTACCACTGCAGAAGTTTGACTTTTGCAATGTGAGAGTTAACTATATAGAGGATGACATCAATGTTGTGTTGCAGAGAAGATAATGTTGGAAAAAGAGTCTGACATCGATGTGGACTCACCCTTCATTCTAATATTTACTCCAGGCTACTGCATTATTGTGGATGGCAGTAGCTACGGTCATATTTACACAACTCTATATGCACACAGACACACACACAGACACACACACACACACACATACACACACACACACACACACACACACACACACACACACACACACACACACACACACACACACACACACACACACAAAAGTTGACTGCTGTGAGATTAAAACATACTAATAATTTATTAACATAATCTAGAGGGCATAATACTGAATGCAAGCACCACTACAGAAGTCACACTTTTACACTGTGCCCATACAGTGTAAATCAGATTAACATCTCTTTCTGTATTTGCAAATATATTGTGATTTTGGAGGTTTTGTACAAATCCATTTTTTTGATATGATAGAGTAAGTGCAATGCTATGATGAACAATACATACATACTGCTGCCTTATATCAGCTATGCTGTCATTAATGCATACTGCAGAACTAAGAGTGACATGTACTTACCTGTCTTGTGTATATAAGACACACAAACACTTGTGAAACACAGGGTGGATCATTAGGTTATGATGATGGTATGTAAATGTTAATGAATGATTCTAATGTTAGAAATGGCATGTATTCATGCATGGGCAATGTGGACTGTCAATACCAAGCAATATTTAATGCTCCAATGAAGAAAGAATAAAAAATGCTGAAGTATGTGTGTCAAGGCTGTATGTCATTGCATATCATTTGTGTCAGTGCTACAGTGCAGACTTAACTGTCCAGAATAACCCTGCATTTCACATGATTACTTAAGACAATTTCCATGTAATTAAGTAATATATTCCAGCAGCAATATTTATTTTTGTTCCAAATCAATTCATAAAGTCCAATGCTAAGAAACATATTTGCACAGATGTTGGCAAGTTTTAGCACATGCATGATTATACTTTGATGTGTTGAACTCAGACTGTGAAGTACCAATGTTTAGTGGTGTTCAGTGGTGCTCTCTGCCAACCTTTGCACAAATAAGAATCACATAGGAAATGCTATGGTTCTGATTATAACAGATATGCTTTATCTTAACATGGTGCTTACATATGCTCCACATGTTTTATTATACCTTTTAATGTTAGCTCCAAAATTCAGTTCAGAAATGAAGTGTTCTGCCTGCCTTCCCCATTTGTGCGATGGTATGCTGGAAGCAAAGAGATTTCTCTATTGAAAGAAAAAGTGAAAAACTTTAATACGGTGTGCCTTCTGCAGAGCGAACAGGCTTAGCAGTGATGCATGGTTGTCAGCACTCTGGACAGTACTTAGTGGAGAAAATACACCTCAACTTCGCTTCCTCTGTACACAAAGTGCAAACTCTCAGAATTACAAGAAAAAAACACAGGTAAAGTAGGATTTGATTCCAGTATGTAGATCATTTTAAAAAGAGTTTCAGAATGTGATTATTGTAGTAACTTTTTATCATGACATTAAGAATACCTACAAGTAACTACTATAAATATGTTGCTTGGCTAAATTGTGTATGCAATAGCTAAAGAAGTAATCTTTTCTACCTACCACATATGAGACATCCTTCCAGGAAAATCAAAAGTTAACTGGGTGTACACTGTGGTGTAAGACATTCACCACATTTTGCAATAACATCTGAAATGCCATTTAGCATCACCTCATGCAAATGCTGAAGATTGCAACTGATCAAACAGAAGGGGCTAGAGAGTCACATAAGCAACTTATTTACAGGAAAGACACTTACAAAGTCAGGCAGTAAGAGATTCACCAAATGCTGGATTCAAACCATTGTCTAGGTGAAAAATTAAGTTTGCAGACTTGATCATTATCTCTGCACTCCAACAAGAAAGTCATATGCCAGATGTAAAAATCTCACATTTGAAGGGACAGTTATAAATTTAGGTTTTACCTTTCAGCAAAGTAATTAAAGACTGAAAATGCCATAACATGACATTTGCATCCCTCAGCTTAATGAAGAGTCAACAGTTCAAAGAGGTAAGAGAAGGGGTGAAGGTTGAGACAGATATACAGACGCATATGAAAGGGTGGTATCAGTCATTGATGCACGTGTTTATGGTCTGTCCTCAGTATTCATCAGTCATGTTCTATATCAGTAGGTCCTGGCTCTGGGAATGAAAAAGCTGTAGGGCAAGCAAAACCTGATGAATACATGAGGAGTACAAGGGTGGTCTACTAAATTTTACTTATCATTATGGATTGTTGGCAAATTTTTCACTGGATAAAAAATGTGTCATTAAACATATAGAAGTACAACATAACAGTAAGAAATGCACTGGCCAAAAACTGACCTTCAGATCACTGTTCTATGTAACATTCAACAGAGGATGACATACTTGACTATATCCAATACCCAAACAACTGTCAGAGTAATGCTGCCAATGATTATCTTTACTCTGTATTCCAATAGTGCAGCATGTTTAAGAACCTTTGCATGAGGAGAACTGGACTACTGTGGCTAATTGCAACAACTAACCAGGTTTTTTCATAGAACTCAGCAATGGTGCTTGATGCCAAACTCTGTGTATAGGCTGAGGTCAAAACGTGAAGTATTCCTTATGGGTCATTTCTGGCTCTGTGTGTTGTGTGTGTGTGATTCTACTTTTTGACAATATTAAACATGTGAAAAGGGGGTTGATAGGAAATTGGTGAAATGGGGGGAGCAGAGATGAAGACACAGGGGAAAAATACATGAATTTGCATGGAGATAGTAGGGGAGAACTGTTGATATCTACTTCTTCACAAAATAAATGTAGAAGTGTAGACACAATCTGCTGAATTTGTACTGTCATCACACAAAGGGTAGGTGACAACAGCAGTATAATACTTTACAGCCAATTGTACCAAACCAAGTGTATCAAGAAGACACCTATGTGAAGTGGAGACTGTGTATGGGCTCTTATTTTTTTGGGGGATAGGTGCCCATTTTTTACTTTCAAAAGAGAGAGGAATGTTGGGGCAAGCTCTTAGGATTGTGAGGGTCAAGTAGGAAGGTTCGGTGAGGAATCAAGTGTAGACTTACAGGACAAAAAAGACAGATGAGGATGGTGATGGACACAAAAGTTTGGGGGACATCATGACTGGAGATTGGTAGGGAACATCAGAGATGAACACGTCAAGCCTGAGAACAGTGAGAATCTAGTCCTCATCCTCAGAACTGTCATCACTGTCTTCTGTCTCAGTTTTCTGTGTTATTGCTCAACATGGCATCATGTTGGCAATGTGCTGAAGCACCTTTTCAGCATGGCCAATTCAGGCACTGAAGCCCCTTTCCATTTTACCCAACACCTGCCCTGTCAGCTCTGGGTGGGTGTCAAAATCACCATCTACACTAATAGTACTCCTGGAGTGAGCCAGTGCACCAGCTGCCAGAGCATAGCTACCTGATGTGGATGGGACGGTTTCACTTCATAATCTCAAATTACTAAAATCCCAAATTTCAGTAACTCGAGACTATAAAGTTGAACCATTCACAATACCGAAATCCACAATCCCGTATCTCACAATCATGAACATACATACACCATACACCACATAACACACACACCATTCCACCCACAGCATGCAAACCACACAAGCCTACACTACATATAAGCAGTGGGTCAAGCCCCTCTGCACCCCTCCATGTGGGGGTTGAGTACCCCATACCCCCCACTTATATATACCAACTCTGAGGTCGCAGATAACATAAAAAAAAAACTCACACCACGCCATCCTCCACTCGCTTGCACACAAATACATATCACACATACACAAACATCAACAAATCCAACACTCACACTTACACCTCCCTACCCTTACCCACACATACAATGTACAAAAACACACACAAAAACTCACTCACCTGCAATCTCAGGCACCATAACACTACACGTGACATACCGGAAATGTATAAACACTGATTCAAGATATTCAAATTCGCTCTTATGCACTTTCAACATTCTGGTTTTCGGCTTCATGGTCTCGGGTTACTGAATTTTGAGATTTCAGTAATTCGAGATTATGAAGTGTAACTGGCTGGGTCAGTTAGGGCAGGGGTTATGGAGCCAGTGTTGACAGCCTAGGATCCTGAAGTACTGGGTGTCAGTGCTGCAAGCTGTTGAGGGATGGCAAGTCGATCTGTAGTGAGTCTACCTCTCGGTGCTACATGTCACTTTTTGTAATCAGAAATGTATGACAACAGAACATTTTTAATCTGTATAAAATATCCCTCCCCCAAAAAGAGAGAGAAAGGGTTGGGGTGAAATAAAAAAGAGAGAATTAGATCTATGGCATATCAAATGACTATATAATTTCAGAAACTAAACAATTATGATTATCCAGTCAGTACAACTTTGCCACATCCAGGTATGATGGGAAGGTCTTACTCTGTTGTACCATTAATCAATTGCATTACTATGATATAATAAATACAACTATTCATTCTGGTATTGCCATAGTGCATACAATTAGAACACTTATTAGAGTTATAGTAAGACCTGATGCATATGTACCCCCACACCTCTCTGAGACAATTTAGACTCTCTTGGTAGACCTCATGGTTTACTGCAATGTCTTCAGGATCTGCACAACAGAGTAGTAAAGAAGAAGAGACATGAAAGCATATTGAATAACAGTCTTGGCCATGTCCTACATTCCATAGCATTTAATGGTAATAGGTCAGTATACTTGCACAACTGAGGGATGTTAGCAGTTCTAAACTCCTCTTCCCATTGGCTAAGGAGGTCCTTCTTGCACTGTTTAGGTCACTATAGTGATGACAACAATTCTATCTAGAACATGGGATGCTAATTGCACTGGAGGTAGCCTTGGCTAATCTGTTCCAAGTCTCAGTCTTATACTGAGACCCAGTATAGTCCCCCTGCAGCAGCGTAAGACTGTGGACCTTCACAAGTAGTGCCACAAATATCCTGGACTCTTCAACACCCCATCTTTGTGATCTAAATTCAGCACCATCATCTCCCATACCAGCCATGCCTGCTGAAGTCAAACAGCAACTCTAAGCCTGCAATGGCACAAAATTCCAGTCTTGCATTTAACATGCACAGCCATGCCAACTGCATTTGCATGATGTTAAGTAAAAACAGGCATTTGTAAACAAAGTGGAAGGCATTTTTTCAAACAGCAAAAAAAAAGTGAAACTTGGCAGTAAGATTTGGCATGCATTCATGAAAGAGGCAATATTACTGTTTGTAAATGTATGTCAGATGGATAGAATCTCATGAGTTGATTAATACAGATTGGGGTATGATACATACATACCCATACAGATACACATACAGTCCTAAACACAGATTTGGGGTGTGTGAGGATAGAAGATGAGTTTAACTTTGGTACTGTGCCCATCATAGATATGCAAGTGCATTTTTTATTCAGTTATCAAAAATATCCTGCTTAAACAATTACACACACAATCACCTGTGTTTCATAATTAAATCCATAATAACATATGCTACTTAGAAAAAGTAATCTATGACAGCAATAACGAGACATGCATTACAATAACCATAATTAAGATAATCATTTGTATGTAGTGTTATCTTCTTAATCAAATTGTTCTTCGAAACTGCATTCAGGCACCCTTTGTAAAAATAAGTCTTATCTGGATTTAAACTCTGGATCACATGTGTTCAATCTTTAAAGTTAGTACACTTATACCTTGTGCAACAGAGATGGTTACCTTGTAACTGGGTGTTCTCCATTCAGTACTGTCCGTAGCGCTGATGTCTGCACAATTCTGCTAAACCTATTTGCGTTAGTGATAGATGCCAAAATAAAATGTTTTACTTTTTACATGAAGCAGTTAACCATGATTGCACACTGCTCAGCTGAGAGCAAATACATAAGGAAAGAAACAGAAAAAAAGCATATGAAGTTATGACGAGAATAATTCCTACATATGGAGTAAAAATGTCTCTATTACCTTCACACTATATGGATTTAAACCCCAGAGAAACTGTGTTAATGGGCCAAAAGAAGTCATTGCATTTAGAGCTTCTGCTACAGAAACAGTTACACAAAATGTGCACATCACTAACTCATTAGAAATACCTCACATAGGTGGAAAAACTGTGTTAATGTAGATCACAGAGATGAAATTGGTCACTCTTTCCTTTGCATTCTTCTAAGCAGTGCTGAAATTACCCAAGCAAAAAAAAAAAAGTTCAACAATTTATGTTCTGCACAACAAAACACAAGCCGTATTTTCACATCCGCAAACATTCCAAGCAACATGTGCCTCTTTTCAGTTTCTTTAAAATCATTTAATTTAGCCTGTGTGCTACAGTGATACTCAGATACAACATAGAAGTTCTTCTCTTATTCCTGCTCAGAGTGGTGTAGCACAGCACACCTGTGAAATGCACTAGTGATGGCAAGACAAATTCAATTTCTCAGTTTGTTCCTTGGGCAGTTGTCTCTCATTTACTGCTTTGAAACATTGCCACTCAAGAGTGTGCTCTTCCAAAATGCACACAAAGGAGGAACACACAAAAGAAGAAAACAATAATAAACAATTATCAGTAGTAACAAATATTAGGGAATAATAATGAACAGGCAGGATTGTGACATTTCTTAGATCTGTGTGGTGTACAATCTGATCATATGCTCAGAAAAGATGTATTAACTCCATTAGACAGCTCACTATCAGGAACTGAACCCTCAACTCAGTGCAATAATAACATACAGCCAGTTGTGTTTCTTATCCCTTTTTGCCACCAACACAGGAGCAGAAAATGTTCCTTTCTCATTTGCTTGAATGTATCTGGATCAATGTCATACTGACAGATAATTTACAATAATAATAGACCACATCATTTTAATTTCAGGTTGCCAACTCTGCCAGCTATTTCTTCTCTTAGTTTTCTGAACATCATGCCTCCTCTCAGCTTAACTACAAAAATGCAATGTCAGGGCCATTTGCATCTTTCTTTCAACATATAATATAGCTGATCAACATTTTAGATACATTTTAAGCAGATGACGGAAAGTGTGCTCTTAGTACAATTATATCAGTATTGCCGAGCTTATTCTCATAGCTGTGAAGGTGCTTACATGTTTTATTTTAAGTGTACTCTCCATGATACAAACAGTTCAGAGAGATGAGTCACTTCAGTATTGCTTGTTCTTGTAGTCAGAAGAATCACTAATGTTTGAAGCCATTAGCAGCTAACAATTTTCACTGCTACTACCTGAGTCCTATGGCATATGCATGCAATTGTGTTGCTACTTGTACCATGCTTACTTCTCCTACACCAAGTGATTTTTTTTTGGGGGGGGGATTGAGGAATGTTGATGCTCTCACACTACATTGCATCATCACAGTGCTCAGAGGGCTGAAGCTACACAAAATCAAAGTAATGGTGTAGCTATGGAAGTGGATGGAATAGAGACTGATTGGACAGAGACAGGCCATTACTGCTAGTTTTTTTGAGGAGATCATTTTACTGATGCCTGTAGTATTTCATAACGTATGTTTGCCCTTTTCATAAACTCCTTTCATTTCCATACTTTAAATGTATTTCAATATGCAGCAGAAAAATAATTTTTGAAATGTATACAAGTTTAAAAAATCACCACTGGTATACTGCACATTTGTCAGTTCATGCTGTGATTTCCAGGTTAGTATGTTTAAATCTCAACATTATATTATCAGTTGCTATTGGAATTTCACGAGGTACTGCAGACAACTGTATTGTGTTTAGCATCTGCTTCAAGAGGTTTTGCATGTGGTGCTAATGAAGGTGTTAGGCTTCTTGGATGGCCCCTGGCAATCTCCACAGTACTGGACAGACCAATGGAAATTGAGCAGATGAGCTTTGAATTTTTGCTAGTTATTGATAATACTGCCTTTGAGCAGACATTTACACAACTGCTTTTGTCATTACAAATATGTTAATAAAATGGATATAATGGTAATGTATTAATTTTCTTTTTTATTGTGGGGGGGTCATTACCTTGTGAGTAGTTTGAAATGGGTGTTGTGTGTTCAGTTGCTTCTTGCTGAATATGGCTACACTGATTTGGTTTAAGGAGAATGCTTTCTGTATGTCCTACAGACATTTTTATTTTTTTTCTCTATTTCATGTCATACAAGATTGTGTCACCCAGACAATCTATTCCATGAAAACCAACATTCAGTTATGCAGAGAAGGAGGTCACCATTTGTAGATCAGTATGTATGTATATCTTTAAGAAGCTTTCTATGGGCTTGAGCAAATGTATAAATACTGAGCATGTGTGAGCCTAACTGCCATTTTGTAGAGAGCTGTTGAGATGTAGGCATGCAAGTTTGTAATGGTCTGTCAGTTAATCAATTTGTTTATATTTTATGTTGATGCTATTCATCCTCATGTGTTTCTATATAATAAAGTATATAAACAAACTACGCCGCTTGTTCGTCTTCAATTGTAAATCAAGATGGGTGACATGGTGTCAGAATGGGGTCAAGATTCAAGACCGAGAGGCACTCAGTTAATGTTGGAAGAATATAGAGGAACTGATCATCCCAAGTGGACATACAACTCACAAAACAGGTCAGAAACTAATTTTAGGTATAAAAACTTGCTTAAATGATTTCTTATTTGAAAAATATAAAATTAAGCAGTCAAAACACTCAAAATGAATTTCTAGTTAAATGAAATGTCTGAAACTGTGACATATTGATAAAAATATTCGAAATAGTTACAAAAATGTTTAAAATAATGTCCAAATCACATATAATGTATAAAATAAGGAAAATGACCACATTTTTTGCTATGTGCTACTTTTTCACATTAATTAAAGCTATTCAAGATGTCCGAAGTATACAATGTTTGCAAGTTTGTGCAGTATTACAGTACAATTATTTCGCAAAATTCAGCCATTTCATACATATTTCACAAAGTACAGTATTTCTGAAGAGACTAGTGTGCATTTGAATTTTATTACAAGTATCTGGTGTGTGTGCATGTTTGTACATAATTACAAGGGACATATTTGTGGTGTGTTTAGGCATACTTTGTTGGCATGGTTGAAGGATTTTGAAAATGTAGCCCCCTTGTATTTGATAATAATATTGCAGATAATTGGCGAGTGTGTGAGCAAGAGTACAATATTTTCATACAAGCTGCATTTTCTGATAAAACAAGCAGCATTTTCTGATAAAGATGCACGTGCAAAGGCATTTAATCTGCATTCTTTAGCTGGTACATAAGTCATAGAAAGCGAGCATTCATTTGTGTATGCACCTGCTGTATTTGCAGGAGAGGGGGGGGACCACCATATAGTGGTACTGCCTGAGTCAACAAAAGACTCCAAGTGTTTAAAATGTAAATTTAGAGAAATGTGTAACCCCAAACGAATATTACAATGGAAAGGTACTTATTTTACACAAAAGATCAAAAGTCTGGTGAATCTTTTGCACAATATATAACTGACTTGAGAAGCAAGGCTAAAACATAGATTTGGTGATTTAGGGGATGAGTTGATAAAAGACAGATTTGTGTGTGGTATTAAGGATGATGCTGCGAGATTTTGCTTTGTGACAATGATTTAACTTTGAATAAGGCCATTGAGATTTGTCAGATATATGAGCTTACAGAAAAGCACACAGATATGCTAACAAATGAGAAATGCATGCTTCCAGTAACTTCTAGTGCTCATGTTGATAGCATGCAGCACATGGTTAAAAGAAACAGGCCCAAGCACATGGCAGTAACTGTGAGCCCTGCACCAGTCACTGGTAAACCATGTAGCTTTCTAGCAAATTCCAGAGTGTGCTCAGTGAATCACAAGGGTGAGTCAGCAAACTCAAAACATGTGCCCTCACCTAGCATCATAGTCAACAGTCGTAATTGTGGTGGCAATCATGTATCTAAAAGAGAAAGGTGCTTAGCTTTTGGTCAGCAATGCCACAGATGTAAACAGTGGAATCATTTTGAAAGATTTTATAAATCAAAAGAGGCATACTCTTTTATTAAACAAGAACATACAAAGAGACAAGTCGATCAATTAGAAAGCTGTGACCCTATTTTTTTATGTTGATGGGTGTGTCAGTGATTAATGAAACAGTCAGCACAGTAGATTTATGGGCAAACAATGAAGTATTTTTGTACTGTTCGGATTAATTGTTCTCTCATAGACCTCAAAGTTGACACAGGTTCAAAGTGCAAGTTATGTCAGCAGAAACATTTACTAGAGTATGTGATGGTGAGACCCTTGATCTGGCAAAGTGTGCAAAGCTTGTTGCTTATGGTGGTGAAGAAATTTAGAATGAAGGTTCAGTAGTGTTTTCATGTTACTCTGCTGGGAACAGCTATGACTTGCAATTTTACATTGTCAAAAGGCACATACAGTCATTATTAGGCCTCAGAGACAGTTTTTAAATGGGACTACTTTCATTTAATAACCAGGTCCATCATGTAAGCTTAAAAGACCACTGTTCTAATTTTGCCCAGTCTATTTTCTCTACCTATGTTGATCTTTTCAAAGACAAACTAGGCAAACTGCCAGTTGTGTAGTCCATGAAGTTAGACCCTGAAGTTAGCCCAGTTGTCAAACCAGCCTGGAAAATTCCAGTAGCTATGCAGAACAGAATCAAAGCCGAGCTAGATAAAATGGTGCAGCAAGGTGTAATTTGTCCTGTTGATGAACCTACTGAATGGGTATCTTCCATGGTCATGGCTCAAAAGACATGCTCGGATGATGTCAGAATATGTATTGATCCAAGAGATTTGAACAACGCACTGAAAAGACCTCATCATCCAATGTGTACAGTCAGAGAAGTCACTGCTCTTATGCCAAATGCCACTGTTTTTTTCTGTTTTGGATGCAAAGAGTTCATTTTGTCAAATTATGCTTGACTGAAAATCCTCATTGCTAACCACTTTCAGTACTCCTTTTGGCAGGTACAGATTTTTGAGACTGCCATTTGTGATAAATTCTGCCAGTGGAGTCTTCCAGTGTGCTATGCAGCAGTTTTTTTTTTTTTCTGGGTATTCGTGTGCTATTATAGTAGATGATATTCTAGTAGGAGGTAATGGTGAAGCTGAGCATGACAGAAACCTCAAGAAAGTTCTGGAAAGAGCACGTGAAGTGAATCTTAACCTGAATTCTCAGAAGTGCAAATTCAGGCTATGAGAAGTTATTTATGTTGGTCATTTATCTCACAGTTCAGGCTTATGACCATATCCTTCCAAGTAAACAACAGTTCTTGAGATGCCAATTCCAGACAATGTTCAAGCCCTACAACATTTTCTTGGCATGGTTCACTATGTATTTAGGCAAGTTCATTCCAGACTAGAGCCAACTTTCAGCACCACTCAGTGAGTTGACATGCAAAGATGTATCCTGGTCCTGGTCAGAACAACACCAGAGAGCATTTGATGTCCTGAAACAGAGAATTGCCTGTCCAACTCTCAGATACTATGTTCACAAACTAGTTACTCTTTCTTGCGATGCTTTGAAGTTTGGTCTTGGTGCAGTCATTCTTCAGGAGGGTAGACCAGTAGCCTATGCATCCAGAACTCGAACCCAAACTGAGATGCAGTAAGTGCAGACAGAAAAAGAACTCTTGGCAATTGTGTTTGCATGTTTGAAGTTCCATGATTATATTTATGGCAAACCTATTCAGATTGAAACTCATCACTAACCTCTAATCACTGTTTTGAGAAAGATTATGCATACAGCTCCAGCTAGACTGCAACACATGATGTTCAGATTGCAAAAGTATGATTTCAATCTTGTCTACACAAAAGATAAACTTCTTTATCTTGCTGATACTTTATCCAGATCACCCAAAAACACCACTGAACAGCATGAAAAGGAGAAACTTGATTTTGAAGTCATGGAAGTGAAAAATGTTTCATCCACATGTCTTGATGAGCTTAGAAGTCACACAGCTTCAGATCCAATACATCAGAAGCTCAACCACTTTTTTCAATTGAGGATGGCTGTCAAAGCAATCTTCTTTAACTGTAGAGGTGCAACCATATTTTTCTTACAGAGATGAGATTTTGTCTGACAATGGTATCATCATGGAAGGTCCAAAAGTGATTGTTCCAAACTCCTTGCAACAAGAGTATATTACCATATTGCACTGTGGCCACTCACAAACTGATTCTACCAAAAGAAGGGCAACAGAAGTAGTATTTTGGCCTTCTATGTCAAAGGATATCAAGAGAGTACTTTCATCTTGTTCTGTATGTAATAGTACTAAGCCACATCAACAGAAAGAACCACTTCTGCTAAACCAGATTCCTGAACTACCTGGTTCAACAGTAGCTACAGACATTTGTGAGTGGAATGGTCAACATTCCTTGTTATTAGTAGACTCTTATTCAAACTGGTCCAAGATTGACCTGTTTCCTAATCTAGCATCCAGTACTGTCACTACTAATTTGAAGTGTTATCTTGCAGTTCATGGTAGTCCGCACAAAGTTATTTCTGACAATGGTACACAGTTTACAAACCAGCAGTTCAACAGATTTGCTGAAGAATGGGACTTTACTCATGGTACAAGTAGCCTTGAGCACAAACAGTCAAATGGTTTGGCAGAACATGCAGTTCAAAGTGAAAAACAGTTATCAGACAATTCGAAACAAGGCAATAGCAATGTTTTTCTGAATCTCTTGAATCTCAGAAATACTCCTCATGACAGATATCTTGGTTCACCTACACAGATACTTCTGTCGAGACAAACAGAACCACATTACCAATCAGCAGTAATCTATTGGTTCCATGTGTTAAGAACAACAAATCAGTGAAAGCCCATTTGTTAAAGAGATACTTATCCTAGAAGTCCTGTTATGACAAGTTCAGCAAACTGCTCAGTCCATTACAAGAAGAGGTGATAGTGAGGATGCAGACATCCAAAGGTTTTGATTGGATTGGAGTCATGAAAAGTGTATGTCCAGAGTTAAAATCATACATTGTGGAATCAAAAGGAGTATAGTTTAGGCAGAATCGGAAACATTTGGCCCTGGTGTCTGAGCCTGTATTGCAGTATCATACCTGTGAGAAAAACTCTAAATCTCAGAGTGAGTTATTCAGAGTTCCAGTTCCAAAAGACATCCCAGTAAATATCCCTGTTCCAGAGAAGAATCCTGAAACTCCTGCAACTGTTCACCAATGACTGTCCCTGTTGCTAAACCCAGTTCTGATTGCTATATCACTAGATCAGGTTGCATTTCCAGACCATGTTCCAGATACACAGCAACTTGGACATGAGGACATAAGTGTTGTGTTTGTTTATTTGTGTCTATGCAATTGCATGTCTTATTCAAGTGTCATTTTATTCTGGGCAATTCATTAAAGAGGGAGGATATAGATCAATATGCATGTATACCTTTAAGATGCTTTCCATGGGCTTGCACAAGTGTATAAATATTGAGCACATATGAGCCTGACTGCCATTTTGTAGAGAGCTGTTGAGATGTAAGCATGCATGTATGTAGTGGTGTGTTACTTAATCAGTTTGTTTATATTTGATGTTGCTGCTATCCATCCTGATCTGTTTCTATATAATAAAGCATGTAAATGAACTACCCCACCTGTTCGTCTTCAACTGTAACTCAAGACGAGTGACACCATTTAAGCCTTATGCTGCCATGGATCCTTCCTGCTTGACAGAGGCAGAGGTAAAAGCATATGTCAGCAGGTGGTCACTCTCATAAACACAGTGGGTGGATGCACCAGAAATAACAACTAGGTGTGGCACAGTGCCACTGATACAATTACAGCTGCAAGCAGGAAGGCAGCTGCATAGCATGTGAAGAGATGGTTAAGGGGGGGGTCCTGCTACAGAATCACCACTCATTGAAAATGAACATTACCTGTCCACTGTTAGAGATCCATAAAGCTCAGCTGAGATTCACACAGACTCCTTGATTTTGATGCTGATGTAGACAACAAGCTAACCAGGTCCCAAAAATAAATTCCATGTTTGCTATAGATCTAAGCCATGCAATGTCATTCCAGATATCTTTACGTGTTACTACTTCTACATCTGAAAACAATGATATATGTGCCTTTTCAAGAGAGAAGAGTCCAACAAAGATTGTGTTGGGGGAATGGTCAGTCTGATTGGTTCTGAGATTATTAAGGGGAAGAAAGGCAGAGTATTATTCTCTTGTCCTTGTGTCATTTGCATTGTGATGCTTATTAGCCTTCTTTCCACTGCCTTCCCCATTTTCCAAGGACATCAGAATTACTGTACTGGAACTGAGATCTTTAGAAAGGGGTAGGAGAAAACTACATAGGAAAAGATAGGAATTGTGGGAACAATACATAAAGGGGAGGAGTGAGATGTAAAAGAAGGCAGGACTTAAATGAGCTATGTAATGTTTGACTAAATATGATTGGGTAGATTATAAGTGATGTATAATGTTTGCAACTTGGGAGTGTGTCAGGATGGTTTATGATGTAAAATGCTTACAACTAGGATTAGGTTGGTGTGGTTTATTTTCATTTATATAAATGTATGATTGTTTATGTTGTAAGTGATGGTTTAATAAAGATGTTTCTAATAATTTAATAAAGATGTTTTCAATAAAAAATATTTTAGAAAAAAGATGTTTCTTGTTTATAAAAGACCAGAAATTGAATAATGTATCTAATGTTGCTTAGGTTATATGATGTATTGCAATATATGTGAAGTATAATGTTTCTTAATGTTAATTTGTTAATACAGTTTGATTACTTTTGTATAAATATAAATTTGCCTATGTCTCAGGTGATAATTCAATAACGTTGTTAAAAATGAATTACCATATGAAAGACCACCAGCAGATGGTAAGCACAAACTTTCTTTGATTAGTAATTAGCATTACTTAGATGTAAATCTGAGGAGAGAGTAAGATGTATTCCATTCCTTTAACATTTGAAATTGTTTAACATAAGTGTGTAGAGCCAAGTTTGGATCATATTTACTCACTATTTTTGTCCTGCTTGTGTTTATTGATTATTATCACAGATGATCCTGACAGCGGCAGTGTAGAACTCATACCACCTGATGTCAAATATCGTTAGCCTCTGATGGTGGTGATATAGAGGTACAGTCAGGAGGTGCAGAAGTTCAGTCTGACTTGTAGCTCACACACCCACTGGTCATATTTTGGACACATTCAGTATGCCTTTGCATACCCATTCCACTCAGGCCTCAGATATACAGCAGTTGAGGGTGACAGAGTTACTCTAGTTGCAGAGCATGTTGAGTCTACCTGTAGCCATCATGAGGGCTGGCATCACACAAAAGGTTTGCTAGAGATGCTCAGAGGAGGCCTACTATCCACCCTTGTCCAGATGCTGTTGTGTCATTATTTGCCACCAGACATATGTAATAGGACTGTCATGGAGGCACAGGCATGTTCTACAAGGGCCTTGGAAGAGATTGTGCAAGTCTTAACGTAGCGCATTCTGACATGTGTGCCTCAACCATGTGGGTCACTCATTGGATAGGATAAGTGACTCAATGGAGCGGGCAGTATCTGTGATGCAACATCTATTGGGGTAGGCTGACATCCAAGTGTCCATAGATATGCAACATTCTCTGGTGTTAGCCAATTGGCTGTGCCAGATTCCATTCTCATAGTGGCACTACTTCCACTGCTCCATCAGTAACTCAAGTGCCCACACCCAGATATGGTAGGTTCTGGACATAGTCATGAAGAGAGCTCATCCAGCAGACATTGCTCACATTCAGATAGCACCCCCACTTTGAATTGGGGATGTGGAAGTAGCAGTGCAACTCCTGGCAGAGGCAGTTCACATGGTCAGGAGCAATAACTCTGAACTGAGAACTCTAGCATGCATGACTCTCACCTGTCTGACATGGCAGGATGTAGTGCTAGCACAGAGCTTGATTGTCTTCATGCAGACACACACACACACACACACACACACACACACACACACACACACACACACACACACACACACACACACACACACATTTCACAAAAACTGCCCATACTGACCCATATACAAACAAGCTAAGAAAACCTTAATGTTGATTGGGATATATCTCCTGTTAGTGGCCCTGAGATATTTCCTACTTTACTGAATATTCTTTGTTTCTTACTCACACATACTCACTACATTGGTGTTAGCCTTGGCTTATTACCCCACACCCACCCCCAACCTGTGCAAATGATGATGTCTGTGCCATGCTCTTTGTTCATTGGGTTTGACTTAGGGTTGCATATATGTCTGATGGACAAAGTGGAGACCTGAGAGTCTTTTTCAGTATGTTGATTACATGCATATTTAGTACATAACAGGACTGTGGATGTTTCTCTAAATACTAATTTTCAGAAGTATTTTTTTTCATTTAGTATTATAATTCATGCATTCAGACCAGTGATATTGCATTCCTGCTTATTGCTCTATTTGTGAAACTGTTGATATAATTGTCCTGTTGGCTGTTTTGTGTACATTGGGTAAGTGACCAGCTTGATACCAGTTATTGTGTAAAATGGTTTACTATCAAAATGAGGAGTAGCACTTATGTGAAACTGGAATGGTCGAATGTGTCTTTTCCAGTTTCTGTAATGTCGTTCTGCAAATGCTCGAATAGTGAATGGTAGTATACATTTGCTAATGTGCATTTGACATTCTGATAACAGATCGCACTACAATGAGGATCAGGATAGCTACCTTTTTCCTCAGTGTAGTGCGATCTCAGAGTTGGAATATATAATTTGCAGGGGGTGTGGGGGCTGCGGGGAGTGTATGGGGGCTTGCCCCCCCTGAAAAACTGTAAACACTTGTGCTGTAGACATACAATTAGCATGGCAGCTTCAGCACAAATGACTGAGGGTCTGACATTGCCTCCTGACATACTGAATTTGGTTGAATGCGGAGATCATGGTGATGACTTTCAACATTCCGTTAAAGCAACATTGCAAAATTCGGAACATCAGTTCAGTGAAGTAAGTAGATTTTTTTTTTGCTTTTTAACTTTTTGATAGTAAACCATGTAAAATGCATAACTGTATATTACAGATATCATTCCTATAAGCCAAGAATGCCATTGGTGGACACCACACACAAGTTCTGTTTGAGTACATTTCTGACTGACAGTATGCAAATAGTTTATCTTTTTATACATTTGTTTGGATATTAAAGGTTACACACCTGCCTTGACATTACTGCAGTTGTGTGTCATGTGCTTTGGGGCTGTCTCTGTCTGATGCCATCCAAACATAGACATAACATGGGAATGTACAGTTTGTGTACATCGGATGGCATCACTTTTAATATTTGTATGTGTTTAGTTTGTTATGCATATTCCTTCACTGGTGACTGTGTTTGTGTTATCATTTGCTTCTTAATTGCTGAGTGTGTGTGCTAACCTTTGAGCCTTAGGTGGTGAGTATGTGTGCTATCTTTTGCCTCTTAGCCAGGGCAAGGCATATTGTGCACACTTATGTTTGCTGGCTACCTCTGCAGCTGGAGATTCTTCCTCATAATCCTCATCTGTGTACACTGAAGGTTCTGGCCCTGCCTGTGGTCCAGGAATGTGCGGTCCTGGTCCTTGCTGTTCTTGTTGCAGCTGTTTACTCCAGATAATATTATGCAATATGGCACAGACTGTGAGACTTCCTGTGTAGGTACCTGAGTCATACTGCACGGCACCCCCTGATGTGTCTAGACAATGGAACCATGACTTCAGCATGCCAGACACACATGCTGTGATGTTTCTTGCTTAATTGTGGACATCATTATATCCTTCTTGTGTGGGTATATATGCATTTCCTGATAGATGTCATGAGCCATTGTTCCAGTGCATAACTGGCCTTGTGGAACATCATCCCTAGTAAACCTTTTATAATGCAGTGAGGTGTGCCAAATGTATGAGTCATGACAACTGTCTGGATTGCCCAAACAGACATTGAGGATTATACCTCAGGCATTACAGACAGCCTGACAGTTGATTGAGTAGAATCCCTTACTGTTGATGCATGTCTTTCCCTGTTCACCAGGTGGTGCTTTTATTTCTATGCAAGTGCAGTCTATGGACCCCGAAGACTTCAGGGAAGAGTGCTACAACATAAAATTCCTACATTGTTCTTGTTCTCTCCTCTGGTGTACATGGAAAATAAATGTACTCTCTTGCATGTTCTAGCATAGCATTGTGACACTGGTGAAATATTCCGGAGGCTGAGGCCTCTGAAACCCCTAGTATATCCCTGTCAGTCTCTGGAATGTACCAGTAGCTAATATCCTTAATGCTACACATACTGTACCTTAGTTTCTACTGGTATATGTTCTCCTCGATTTTTCCTCGGTCTGAGGTGGGGGGTGGCTAGGCTTGCAAAGTTTCTGTAGTGTTTCCCTATCAACCCTGTATCGCTCTACTGTTTTAATGTCATGCAGTCCATGATAAGTTACATAGGGTCTGAACACATTCTTCTCCTTGAATGATGTCTATCAGCAGCAGCACTACCACAGATTTGAACCTATCACACATACACATGCAAGAGATCAGCAGCAGCCCCTAACATTGCTTTTTTCCTAAGTGTGATGGTGGCTGTATTCCTATATGTTTTGATGTTCATGGCAAAGGGCTACACTATCTCTACACAGTTACTTTGTAGCTTACTGAATAGCTCCACCATATTAGATTGGTTCATTAGCATTTAAATCAGTTGATTATGCTATCATTAGCATACTCTCCTGTTTTCCTTTGTTTGGTGGATCTACACAATGTGTACAGCCATTTAATAGAGCAGATTAATGAATACAAAATGACACCCTTTAATGTGCTTGCCTCAGTGTGATGCACACACAATAGCAGCATGTACATTAGTCATTCATGAATCTGGCCCTCTATTTTAACCTGGAAGTTTTATTGTGCATAAAGTTTTTAGCCTTGCCTGTTAGTTTGTCATTACTGTCTGTGTTAGGAGGAATCTAACAAGTAGGTTATGATCAACAAGGTCAAATACCTTTTTGAGGAACACGAATATAGCACTAGTAAAACTGTCTATATATATATATATATATATATATATATATATATATATATATATATATATATATATGTTAAATAAAATTCAGAATTCAATACACAGGAGGTTCAGATTCAAAAGTTTACTAGTGTACACCAGGAGGCAAAAAAAACATACAAGTACAGAATTTTGTCTGACATGAAACAGGAAGCACACAATTTTATATAGGTTTAACATTTAGCTATGCCCACCTTACTGACGTGATATGTCACAGGGCATCTACATCACTTTAGCTTACAATTCTTCATTCATTAAGTTTGTTGATGCTGTACATTTAAAAAAACTTTTCCTTTAGATACAATACGGCCTTGATATCCAGCTGGTCAGTCATAATGTCTTTCTGTAAAATTACTTATTCAAGGTTTCATATCAGTTCGAATACAATAGCAGCTTCAGTCTTTTAATGCATGTCTTTGTTCTGTTACACTTTCTCACACAGCTGCATGATATCTAAGTAACACATATACAAGGCCATCTCATTCTTACTGGAAGAGCAGAAGATTTCATTATTTCACACATTTAATGTCCTGACCCAGCAGATAATCACTTGTGAAAAGCATAAACATTAAAACTTGCTAAGCTAGCATTCTGTCAGGGTCAGAGATCAGCTTTTGCTTCAAGCCACACTGCAGTTTCAAAACTACTTCACATTTAGACATGAATTAATTTTACTACTATATGATTAATAGAATAAAATGCATTATATACTACTTTGCTTTTAAACTAGCATTTCTCATGTATTCAAATACACATTTTTCTAACAATATATATATATATATATATATATATATATATATATATATATATATATATATTGATTAAGATGTCATCAGAAAGAGTCCATTTCGCAATCAAAGTGCTCCTCTGGAGAGGAGATTGCATTGCAAGATATAGTTAGACAATAAAGAATAATCTAGTTTCTCTAAATGAGATCAGAAATAATTCTAACAAGGTGGGATAGGATCATAGGAAGTTACTAGGCTATTTGCCCTGAGGCCCTTACAAGCCTATCCAAGAATTTAGCCCATGATCCAACAACTCAGTACCCTGTGCCACTGTCCAGCAGGGACACAGGTGGAATCCCAGGGGTTTATTTTCTGTTCCCCATCCATTTATCCAGGTTCTGCTTAAAAATGGTTAATGAGGTGCTCTGCTTGATGTGGAGAGGGAGTCTATTCCACAAAAGAAGGAGTCTCTGTGACACAAATCTGTCCTGCCAAGAAGTCCTATCGATGTCACAGACAAGGTTGAGGTTGCACATGTGGGTTACTCGAGTGGAGCTTGACTTGCGGATATGCAGCAGTCCCATCAGGGCAGGGTCTGAGATTGCTTTCTATGCCAGACAGAGGTCACCTCTGAAGAGTCTGTAGGAGACTGAGTAGAGGGACAAGGTCTTTAGCCTATCTCTGTAGGGTAGATGTTTGAGGCCCTGGATTCTCCTGGTGAGGAACCTCTGTGGTCTCTCCAGCTGCTGCATGCACTTTGTGAGGTACATGCTGAAAAGGACATTGTACTCAATAATGGGTCTTATAAGGGAAGAATACAGGGATGTTATGACCACCTTGTTCCTGGATGAGATACCCTTACTAGTCAGGTGGGCTATGTAGAAAGCTTTCCATACAATGGAGGCAATATGATGGTCAAAAGTTGTTTCCTGATATTTTTGTTTATTTTCCCTAGAGATTTACTGCCGCACACTTCCAATTAGTGTGTATGACATTTTGAATATGGGATAACCCAAAAATGTGATTAAGATGGTCTTCAGTTTACTCTTTTTCATATGGAGTATATATAGATATATCATTAATGGCAAGGAAATAATTGTTTGTTATGCTTTTGCATGTATCCTGCTCTCAAGAAAAAGGAATATTTAATATTGAACTTTTAATACACCAAGTGTAAGACATTTTTGGTATTGCTTGGGCCTGTAATTAAACAGGTCAAAACCACCCGACGGAGACTGGCTTCATTATTTGAGAACCACTGTTTAAAAAGATACTGCTTAGTACCAAATTAGACCCACAGATGTGCTGTGTTGTATTAACATACATAATATTTAATCTGATGTGATTATTAAAAGTCATGCTGTGCTCCAAACCATTCCTTACAAAGACATTTAATTGAATGTTCCTTTGTTTTTGGTGGCATATTTGCTTATGAAGAGTTGAAACAGTTAATCAGTCTTGCTGGATATGAAGTTATAATCTTCTGGTCGCATTGTAGCCCATTATATAACTCTTAAAGATAAAATCAGCAATTGTAGTCAGTTTTGTCAGCAAACAAATTTTAAAGCTCTTATGAGAAATAGACATATTTTTTATGGAAAAGTACTGAATGCCTGATATGAATTGTCTTGTAAACAGTGTGGTAACTAAATTAGTTTTGCTTTCCCTGTATTTACAAAAAGCAAAGAATCTACCAAATGAACCAATCTGCTATTAAAGTTGTCTTTGCATTAAGGTTATGTGAAAAATAAAGGTATGAGAAAATGTTAAGTGCAAGTCTCTAGCTGAGAGCTGTCTGTAGAGTTATATGTTCATAGTTGTTTGGAATGCAAAAGAACATGGCCTCTCTAATGCATGTAGAATGTTGCTCTTCTACTTGTACATTTGTATTGTGCAATGGCTGATGACGTCCATGGAACTACAATGCTATGGAAAAGGCAATTAGATCCTCCTTAAATGTACTTTGCTGTACTGAAATGTATTGCTTTCTTTAGATGTGCTAATATCATCTTATTTCTCATCTATTTAGTTATATATTTGTTAATCAGATTAGCTCACTGGACACAAACATCTCTTTCAGTGGAACCTGGGAGCCCTCTCTAGGTAAATGAGTTGCAAAGACTAAAAGTGGACAAACAGGGAAGGAAGGAATCAAATCCTGCCTCCTTGACTACAGGCAGCAGTTCATTAATCCTCTTTACTAAATGGCAGAGTTAACACTTGTGAGCCTTAATCCTCTGGGTTAAATGCCAGGCAAACCAGTTTGCATTTGCAATTTTTGTTACTAAGACAACTGAAAGTGGAAAGTTCATTTTGTTAATTCTTATTGGCATTGCAGTCATAATACTCTGCATTTGCTAAACAGATCTTCACACTTGAATGTTACCATTCTAACAGTGGAATATTGATGTTATAAGAAAATAAAGTTGTGCAACCAAACTTACCAGAGCATAGGATGTTCGAATAGGTTAATTTTTCAGTAGTGTAAATCTATATGGGATACATCATGCCAAGGATCAGATGTCCAGACAGTGTACAAAAGCTTCTGGACACCTTCCACGCACACCATACATCTGTTAAAGAATGAGAGCACTGATATACAAGAGGACCTATGAGTCCCAAAATTCAGAGCTTTCCTGTCCAACTAACGGAGGCTTTAAAAGGAAATATTGAAAGTCTAAAAATGTATACCTATGTCATAGCAGCACGAAGGTGAAGGGGACCCCACACCCAAGTCAAAGGACAGTAGTTCAGGAAAAAGCACATAAAAGTAGGAGAGGAAGGCTAGAAGAAGAATGGTAGTACTGTGAGAGTGATCTATTTGAACATCTGCTGTTATGGTAAGTTTACTTGTTCAAGTGTACTATATGTAAGTCATTAGATTACAAATGCTGTATGGGTCACATGCCAAAGCTAAAACAGACAGTGTGGAGCATGCAGGTCAAGAGTTCAGAAGATCCTGGAAAATAGATCTATCAAATCCTGTAATGTATCTAGAAAAGAAATTGGACTTATAGTGTTTAGTGAAGCTCAGCTGAGAAGCAAGTTGCCACCTCAAGAATAGCTCTAGAGTCTACACCTTTCAAAAAGCCCCAGAATTAGCCATAGCTCTAGTGAAGTCTGGTCTAACATTATTAAAGATCTTTTTCTATGAGGAGAGTAACAAAACTGAAAAGCATTGGATAACATCTGGATATCTTTTGTTTTGAAGCTGGTTGTCCTTTCCTCTTATGCTCATAAGAAATAAAGAGTTGGTCAGTAAGTCTGAAGTCTTTTGAATTGTCCAAGTGGCATCTAAGCTGTCTGTGACAATATAGGAATATAATATTCTTTCTCCTATGTTTGTAGTTATGGAAAGAAAACATGAAGGTGAGCAGACTGATTCACAGTGAAATTTCATACCACCTTAGCCGTGAATAAAGGTTAGTTCTAAGAGTCACCCTAACATTAAGAAAGACCAAAAAGCTTGCAAGACAGATATTCTAGCTGAGATCAGAACAATGAGTATAACTGCCTTCCATTTGATGAAATTTTAGAAAGAGTGAGTTGAAGGTTCAAATGGAGGTGAAGTTAGTTACTCCAACACAAAATTTGTATCCCACAAAGAAGCCAGTAAAACCACTTGTAAAAAAAAATGTTTCACATAGAATATAGTAGAAGGGGGGTTGGGTTTTTATGTCAGACAAGTTGAAATTGCTGAAAAATATACTTTGTTACAAGTGTGCAACAGATCTGAATTGAGCAATCTACATATATAGAAGCACCAGTAACACCTCCACCTGGGATGGGTCCTGTTCTCTAGTACAGTACCAACTAGAAAGTCTTTTTTCTTTTTGATGAATATAATCTTCTAGTAGCATGTTTTCTACACTCTTTTAACTTGTACAAGAGGTGCTTAAATTGGAACAAAAACTATCATTTAAGGAATTAAGTCCTGATTCAGAATGTTGTGGTGTATGGGAGATCCTTTATCTAATGTGAATAAGTCAACTTTGTGAGACAGTTTTTGGTAACTGCCCTGGCCAGATGATTCAGAAGGAAGAACCAACATTGTCTTGATCAAATGGGAGTAACCAGGAGAATGTTCGGAGAGTTATTCTTGATCATTAGTAGAACTTTGGTAATGATGAGGAAGGGCAGAAGGCATTGAAGAACATTCACATCCATCAAAAAAATGGTATCTGTTTTCTAGACCTGTTTGCAAGTAGTCTTGAAACATAATTTATGTAATTGTCTGTTGAACTATCGCCCCATTAGCCTGACAGGTCTGATATGTAATCCATCCAAATCTATAGAAATGCTCCAAACTCCACCAAGGTTTACACTTCTTTAATAAAATAATAAAATCCAATAAAATTAAGCACTTTCGTGTCTTGCCAAGAGAGACTTCATCAGAATAATTTCATAGACAAGACACACCATTTTTATAATACATATACCATGACTGGCAGTACAATTGACCAATAGACCATTGTCTGTATATAAACAAAATAAGCTTGGATGAAAGAAAATGACATAAAAATGGAAATGGATGGTGTTGGTCAATTCTATGGCCAATCATGGTATATGTATTATAAACATGGTGTGTCTTGTCTGTGAAATTATTCTGATCAAGTCTCTCTTGGGAAGAGATGAAAGCATTTAATTTTATTGGATTTTATTATTTTTATTAAAGAAGTGTAAACCTTGATGGAGTTTGGAGTGTTTCTATACCTTTGGATGGTTTATTTGTTGTGCTATACATTGTTTTCGTTGTTTCCAAGTCTGATATGTAAATCTATGGAATCCATCATCATGGACCTAATAAACAAGGATATAGGGAATCTCCAAACTCTGGATCCCACACAGTTTGGTTTTGTGAAGGGCAGATCATGCCTGCTCAACCTGGTCGACTATTTTGAGTCAGTCACCAGAGCTGTGGATGAAGACAAGGTGGTTCATACAGCCTACCTTGATCTGGCCAAGACCCTTGATACCATTCCTCATTCAGGAATCATAGAAAAACGCACTAAGCTAGGTATCAACCTCTATATTATTAGGTGGGTTGCAAACTAGCTCACAGATAGAACCCACAGTGTGAAAGTAGCTGACTCCAAGTCAGACTGCTGACCAGTCATGTGTGGACTCCCACAGGGTTCAGTCCTGGGTCCTCTCCTGTTTGGTATCAACTTCTTTGAAGACCAGGCCAACACAAATGGACTCTGGCTGACAAAGTTCACAGACGATTGCAAGTTGGGCGCCATAATTAACTCCCTAAGTGATGTTGACATCCTACAGAAAAGCCTCACTGAGACCAACGACTGTGTCAGAACCATGGCATTAAGCTCAATGTCAAAATATGTGTCTTCATCCTCTTTGGGAAAAACCCAGTTCCCATGAATTACTACACTGATAGTTGTCCACTGAACACAGAAGATGTCATAAGAGATCTGGGAACACAGGTTGACAGCAACCTCTCTTTTGACCACCACATTGCCACTGTGATCAGAAAGTCCTTCTATGTGGCACATCTCATTACTAAGGGTTTTGCATCCAGGAAGAAAGAGGTCATTGTCTCTCTCTACTCTTCCATCATTAGCCCAGTCATTGAGTACAATGCCCCATTTGGCATGTACCTCAATAGACACCTGCAACAACTGGAGAGGCCACAAGAGCACCTCGCAAAGAGGATCCTAGGCCTTAAACACTTGCCCTATATGGACAAACTCAAAAAGCTCCAACTATTTTCTGTCTCATATCACCTACTTAGAGGCGATCTCTGTTTGACTTACAAAGCCATGTCTGACCCAGCTATGTTAGAAATGTTACATCTAAAGAAATTGCAATCCCTCCACGCTACATGCTCCAGAGACCTCAACCTCATTGCCACAATCAACAGAACAAGCTGGAGGAACAGGTTCATAACCCAGAGACTGCCCATGCTATGGAATAGACTTCCCATACATGTCAAATGGAGTGCCTCACTGGCCTTCTTCAAGAGAAATCTTGATGAGTGGATGGGAAATAGAAAATTCAACCCGGGGATCACTCCAGTGGCTCTACTTGACAGAGGCATTGGGAACTAAGGTTGGGTGGCAAGATGCCAGTTAATCCTAAGGGATAGGCTTGTAAAGGCAACAGGGCCATTAGCCTAGTACACAACTATGAACCTATGAACCTATAAGGCAAACATATCTATTGGGGAGTTCCCCACAGGCGGGCAGTCTCCTGGAAAATACTTGTCTGTAACATCTTTCATGAGGGTTTTTTTTTTTTGGATCTTCTTGGTTAGTATGGATTAGTGTTCTGATCTTATAGGATGTAACTTGCATGCTGGGAGACACTGCACTGTAATAATACCTCCTAAGCAATCATTGTCTAGTCTGCACAGGGTGTAAGACCTGGCCCTACCATTTGTATAAGACCTGGCCCTACCATTTGTATATGTACAACGTTGATGTGGTGTCATATAATGATCATCAAAATTAGTCTTAGAGTTGAAAGATGATTTAAGGCGTTTAAGGATTTTATAAGGACCATCATTTGTTTGATGTTGGTGTGTTGCCTGCTGAAGTAGAGAAAACCTGGCACTGAAAGTGAAAGAAAGAGTGAACCTAGGATTACTCGGAAATGAGAGTGAGAGCATGTTTGTTTTCACTAATAGCTGCTACATTACCATCATGTAGGAAGGTAAGTACTTAATCTTAAATGTGTGCGTGTGTGTGTGTGCGTGTGTGTGTGTGTGTGTGTGTGTGTGTGTGTGTGTGTGTGTGTGTGTGTGTGTAGGTGTATGCATAGAGTGGGTGCACAGGCTCTTAACTGCCCCTGATTTTACAAAATATATGTGATAGTGTTGCCTCATGTTTTGCTCTATTCCTTATATTTTTTGTGCTGACAAATCAATAAGCATTGAAGTCAGCACATAATGATGAAATGCATTTGAGTTTCAGAGTTAAAAGGCTTAAAAGCAAGCTAATGCAAAGCATTTTATTCCAGCAACCTTCAGTTGTATAAAAGTATTAGCTGCCGGTGATGATGGCTCTTTTAACACTATTTTTTAGCCTTTTCCTTGATTCTTGGACTAAGTTTTCTGTATTCAGATAACAATGAAATGAGAGGATATATTTTTCTGTTACAGTTATTTATTCATTTATTTGATTGCAATCAAATGTCTGAGGTGTACATCACAGTCAAGCTAGTGGTTGTAATTGATGGTCACGTGTGTATATGTGGAATTTTGTGCATTAGGAGTATAACAAATTACTTTGGGCAGTTTTTATTTTATTATATTATGATACATGCGGACAACAGTACAGATATACATACCGGATCGGTCGAGGCCGGGTTAACAACAACCACCACCAGTACTGTTGGCCAACAGGGTGCTGGCTGAAGTGGGTTACTGCTGGCTGAAGGAGGAGAAGAGGGGGAAGGCATGCCCAAAGGCAGCTAAAGGCTAGGACAGTGGTAGTGAGGTTCGGAACTTTGAATGTTGGCAGTATGACTGTTATAGGGAGAGAGATAGCTGATATGATGGACAGAAGGAAGGTTGGATATTGTGTGTGCAAGAGACCAGATGGAAGGGGAGCAAGGCTAGGTGTATTGGAGGGGGGGTTCAAATTGTTTTATCATGGTGTGGATGGGAGGAGAAATGGCGTAGGGGTTATCCTGAAGACACAACCTCATTTAGACCTGGATATCTATGTGATGAAAGTTAATAATCCATTTTGTCTCAAGTGTTTCTGTAACCTAATATCTCCCCCTCTAATGCCTAATCTCATTAACAACTGCTTTAAACAAAATACATGTGTTGGATTTTCTACCAAGTGTCTATACAGGGCATTATGCTGGTCCTTATTCCTGATGGAACTTAAATGTTGCAGTATCCTAACCTTCAGCATATTGTTTGTCATCCCAACATAGAACACCGAACATTGTGAACACTCAGCTAGGTATACCACATTAGCTGTTCTACATGTGGCTCTTGCCTTAAACTGAAAATGTTGGCCATTCACTGGGTGTATAAAAGTAGACACCTTATTTATACTGTTACAGGCCTTACACATGCCACATAGTACTGTTCCTAGTCTGTCCATCAAGGGTCTCTGTAAAGATACAGATTTTTCTCTACATAGCAAATCCTTCAGATTTGTGTTACGTCTGTAACCAAAATTCGGTCTAGGACCTACCAAGTCATATAACCTGGCATCACTCCTCAGTATATTCCAATTTTTACTAACTATACTTTTTATATCATTGATGTTACTACTATAGGTAAAGTATAGCCTAGTATCATTGGATCTCTTACACTGCTGTGAGGTGTCCCCCTCAGCCCTACTTTGTCTCAGCCAGGGTTTGTACCTATTAATTCTCTTCTTCGAGCTGGAATCTACTACCCTATTCACCATGTTCTCATTGTAGCCTCTCAAATTAAAACATGTCTTCAACCCCTCTATCTCCTTCTCATATTGTTCATCTTCCAGGCACAGCCTAGATGTTCTGCATACCTGGCTCTGTACTATATTAGGAAACATAATGCTAATGTGGTCCTTTTCTTTTGGGAGAGGGAGGTTATATTTAATAACAAAGATTGGATGCAGTACATAGGAGCATACACGCATTTTGTGGACGATGTTTTTATCTTTTGGCAGGGCACTGTAGATATGTTACATAAATTTATAGAATACCTTCACTCTATGACCACATTTTTCAGATTCACTTTAACATATTCCAGTGTACAGATAGATTTCCTAGATGTAAGGATTGAACGTACCCAGCAAGGATTCTCATCCAGTTTATTTAGGAAAGACTGCTGGAAGAATCATTTACTATCTTTTGATAGCATGCACCCCAGGTTTATGTTTTTATCTTATAGGATGTAACTTGCATGCTGGGAGACACTGCACTGTAATACTACCTCCTAAGCAATCATTGTCTAGTCTGCACAGGGTGTAAGACCTGGCCCTACCATTTGTATAAGACTTGGCCCTACCATTTGTATATGTACAACGTTGATGTGGTGTCATATAATGATCATCAAAATTAGTCTTAGAGTTGAAAGATGATTTAAGGCTTTTAAGGATTTTATAAGGACCATCATTTGTTTGATGTTGGTGTGTTGCCTGCTGAAGTAGAGAAAACCTGGCACTGAAAGTGAAAGAAAGAGTGAACCTAGGATTACTCAGAAATGAGAGTGAGAGCATGTTTGTTTTCACTAATAGCTGCTACATTACCATCATGTAGGAAGGTAAGTACTTAATCTTAAATGTGTGTGTGCGTGTGTGTGTGTGTGTGTGTGTGTGTGTGTGTGTGTGTGTGTGTGTGTGTGTGTGTGTGTGTGTGTGTGTGTGTAGGTGTATGCATAGAGTGGGTGCACAGGCTCTTAACTGCCCCTGATTTTACAAAATATATGTGATAGTGTTACCTCATGTTTTGCTCTATTCCTTATATTTTTTGTGCTGACAAATCAATAAGCATTGAAGTCAGCACATAATGATGAAATGCATTTGAGTTTCAGAGTTAAAAGGCTTAAAAGCAAGCTAATGCAAAGCATTTTATTCCAGCAATCTTCAGTTGTATAAAAGTATTAGCTGCCGGTGATGATGGCTCTTTTAACACTATTTTTTTAGCCTTTTCCTTGATTCTTGGACTAAGTTTTCTGTATTCAGATAACAATGAAATGAGAGGATATATTTTTCTGTTACAGTTATTTATTCATTTATTTGATTGCAATCAAATGTCTGAGGTGTACATCACAGTCAAGCTAGTGGTTGTAATTGATGGTCACGTGTGTATATGTGGAATTTTGTGCATTAGGAGTATAACAAATTACTTTGGGCAGTTTTTATTTTATTATATTATGATACATGCGGACAACAGTACAGATATACATACCGGATCGGTTGAGGCCCGGGTTAACAACAACCACCACCAGTACTGTTGGCCAACAGGGTGCTGGCTGAAATTGGGTTACTGCTGGCTGAAGGAGGAGAAGAGGGGGAAGGCATGCCCAAAGGCAGCTAAAGGCTAGGACAGTGGTAGTGAGGGTTGGAACTTTGAATGTTGGCAGTATGACTGGTATAGGGAGAGAGCTAGCTGATATGATGGACAGAAGGAAGGTTGGTATATTGTGTGTGCAAGAGACCAGATGGAAGGGGAGCAAGGCTAGGTGTATTGGAGGCGGGTTCAAATTGTTTTATCATGGTGTGGATGGCAGGAGAAATGGCATAGGGGTTATCCTGAAGGAACAGTTTGCTAAGAGTGTTTTGGAGGTGAAAAGAGTGTCAGCTAGAGTGATGTTTATGAAGCTGGAAATTGATGGTGTAATGATGAATGTTGTTAGTGCATATGTTCCACAAGTTGGGTGTGTGATGGATGAGAAAGAAAAATTTTGGAGTGAGTTGGATGAAGTGTTGATGACCCAAGGGTGAGAGCTTGGTGTTTGGAGCAGATTTCAATGGGCATGTTCCTGAAGGGAACAGAGGGAATGAGGAAGTGATAGGTAGGTATGGTGTTAAGCAAATGAATGCAGAAGGTCAGATGGTAGTGGATTTTCTGAAAAGGATGGACATGGCTGTGGTGAATACGTATTTCAACAAGAGGGAGGAGCATAGAGTGACAAGCAAGAGTGGAGGAAGATGCACACTGGTGGATTATATCTTATGTAGAAGGGCCAGTCTGTAGGAGATTGGAGACTGCAAAGTGGTGGCAGGGGAAAGTGTAGTTAGGCAGCATAGGATGGTGTTTTGTAGGATGACATTGGTGATCAAGAAGAGGAGGAGGAGTGTGAGGTTAGGACCAGGGATCAAATGGTAGAAGTTGAAAAAGGGTAATTGTGGGGTGGAGTTCTGGGAAGATTTAAGACAGGCACTGGGTGTCAGTGAAGAGTTACCAAATATCTGGGTAACTACAGCAGAGCTAGTAAGGGAGATGGCTAGAAAGGTGCTTGGTGTGACATCTGGACAGAGGAAGGAGGACAAGGAGTCCTGGTGGTGGAATGAGGAAGTACAGGAGAGTATACAGAGAAAGAGGTTGGCGAAGAAGAAGTGGGATTGTCAGAGAGATGAAGAAAGTAGATAGGAGTATAAGGAGATGAAGTGCATGGCAAAGAGGGAGGTAGTGAAGGCTAAGGATAAGGTGTATGAAGAGTTGTATGAAAGGTTAGATGCTAAGGAGGGAGAAAACGACCTGTACCAATTAGCTAGACAGAGGGACCAAGCTAGGAAAGATGTGCAGCAGGTAAAGGTGATAAAGGATAATGAGGCAAACGTACTCACAAGCGAGGAGAGTGTGTTGAGCAGATGGAAAGAGTACTTTGAGGCGATGATGAATGAAGAGAATGAGAGTGAGAGAAGGTTGGATGATGTGCGGATAGTGAATCATGAAGTGCAGTGGATTAGCAAGGAGTAAGTAAGGATAGCTATGAAGAGGATGAAGAATGGAAAGGCTGTTGGCCCAGATGACATACCTATGGAAGCATGGAGGTGCTTTGGTGAAATGGCACTGGAGTTTTTAACTAGATTGTTTAATGAAATCTTGGAAAGTGAGAGGATGCTTGAGGAATTGAGAAAAAAGTGTTTTGGTTCCGATTTTTAAGAATAAGGGTGATGTGCAGAGCTGTAGTAACTACAGTGGGATTAGATTGATCAGTCATAGCATGAAGTTATGGGAAAGAGTAGTGGAAGCTAGGTTAAGAAGGGAGGTGATGATTAGTGATCAGCAGTATGGTTTCATGCCATGGAAGAGCACTACAGATGCAATGTTTGCTCTGAGAGTGTTGATGGAGAAGTACAGAGAAGGTCAGAAGGAGTTGCATTGTGTCTTTGTGGACTTAGAGAAAGCATATGACAGGGTGCCTAGAGAGGAGTTGTTTTATTGTATGAGGAAGTTGGGAGTGTCAGAGAAGTATGTAAGAGTGGTACAGGATATGTACAAGGGTAGTGTGACAGCGGTGAGGTCTGCGGTAGGAGTGACGGATGCATTTAAGGTGGAGGTGGGATTACATCAAGTATCAGCTCTATGCCCTTTCTTATTTGTAATGGTGGTGGAACGGGTTGACAGACGAGATCAGACAGGAGTCCCTGTGGACTATGATGTTTGCAGTTGACAATGTGATCTATAGTGAGAGTTGGAAACAGGTGGAGGAGACCCTGGAGAGGTGGAGATATGCTCCAGAGAGAACAGGAATGAAGGTCAGAAGGACTAAGACAGAATATATGTGTGTGAATGAGAGGGAGGATAGAGGAATGGTGAGGATGCAGGGAGTACACGTGATGAAGGTGGATGAGTTTAAATACTTGGGATCAACAGTTCAGAGTAATGGTGAGTGTGGAAATCAGGTGAAGAAGAGAGTACAGGCAGGATGGAGTGGGTGGAGAAGAGTGTCAGGAGTAATTTGTGACAGACGAGTACCAGTAAGAGTGAAAGGGAAGGTCTACAAGAGGGTAGTGAGACCAGCTATGTTATATGAGTTGGAGACAGTGGCATTGACAAAAAGGCAGGAGTCAGCGCTGAACGTGGCAGAATTAAAGATGTTAAGATTTGCACTGTGTGTGATGAGGGTGGACGGGATTATGAAAAAGTATATTAGAGGGTCATCCCAGGTTGGAAAGTTTGGAGACAAAGCCAGAGAGGCAAGATTATGTTGGTCTGGTCATGTGCAGAGGAGGGTGCAGAGTATATTGGGAAAAAGATGTTAAGGATGAAGCTGCCAGGTAACAGGAAAAGAGGAAGGCCTAAGATAAGGTTTATGGATGTGGTGAGAGAGGACATGCAGGTGTTTGGTGTGACAGAGCAAGATGCAGAGGACAGGAAGAAATGGAAACAGATGATCCACTGTGGCAACCTCTAATGGGAGCAGCCGAAAGAAAAAGAAGAAGAAGAAATTATGATAGCTGAGGTGTATTTAGTCTATAAAGTTGTAATGTATATAGGGAATGTCTGTGGATAAAAGTGATTGATACTTTTGGCATTTGTTCAACTTAAGCAGTCATCACTTGCAGAAGTGGGATGCAATGGTGTGAAGCCAGTTTGAATACTTTAGTGTTCATACAAAAATTGATAGATATAGACTAGTGTTGTTTTGTGTATGGCAGGGAAATATGTGAAAACGTTATACAATGATGATGATCCAGAGAGCAGTAGAATATAAAAAATACTGCTGTTATAGGTGAGTCTTGATGCAGCGAAAGCATTTGATAGAGTAAGCTTGGATGGCAATGGAAACATTGGCACTTCCTGATATAATAATAAGATTAATCAGAGTGATACGTTATGTCTGAACAGAGGAATTTGGGAGGAGTGTCCTCTTTCCCCTTTGTTATTTGTGTTATATTTAGAACCACTGGCAAAATAAAATAAAAGACTCAGAAATTCAAGGATATAATTGGTATGTTATGGCTAGGCTTGTATAGGCCCTAGGGCTGATAGCCTAGTACCAACCTATGGTGTTCAAGAAAAGGTGTTTTTATTTACAGATGATATTATTTTTGTACCTGATAGAATCAGAAAAGGACATCTCAGTGTTATATAATATTCTGGGACAGTTTTTTTTTTTTTTTTTTTTTCAGATATTAAATTAATGAAAATAAAACACAGAAACTGGAAGCTCTTGCTGATGCATATAAATTGCAAGATACAAGAAGAAAAACTGTTTTAGTCCCTTTAATTTTATACAAAGGTCAGGCATATTTTTATCAACCAGAGGAGAAGTTGTGGACAGTAATTAATAAAGAGTAGAAGGATTTTATTTGGGAGGGAAGGGGAGCAATAGGCAAGTGCGATATGTTGATCCTCCCAACCATACCTCCCAACCATACCAAATTACTCGTTTTTTACTGAGTTTTGGTTCATAGGTTCATAGGTTGGTACTAGGCTATCAGCCCTAGGGCCTATACAAGCCTAGCCATAACAATTCCCTGGCTATTTCTTCCCATACTATTTACTTCCCTGGACCCCTGTCTAGCAGGGCGACCAACGTGATCCTTGGGGTGAATTTCCTTTCTCCCATCCAATCATCAAGGTTCCTTTTGAAGATGGCCAAAGAGTTGCTCTGCTTGACATGTATGGGCAGTCTATTCCAGAGTCTGGGGAGTCTCTGAGTCAGGAACCTATCCTTCCAGCATATTTTGTTCATTGTGATGACAAGGTTTAGATCCCTGGAGCATGTGGCTCTGAGGGATTGGAATTTCTTTAAATGTAGCATGCACAACAGCTCTGGGTTTGACATGGCCTTATATGTTAAGCAGAGATCGCCTTGGAGTAGACGATATGTGACAGAGCATAGCTGGAGTTTTTTAAGGCAGTCAGCATAGGGCATCTGCTTTAGGCCTGTGATTCTTTTAGTGAGGTATTTCTGTGGCCTTTCCAGTTGTTGCAGATGTCTTGAGAGGTACATACCAAATTGGGCATTGTATTCTATAATGGGTCTAATGAGGGATGAGTGTAGTGGGACAATGACCTCCTTTTTTCTGGATGAAAAGCCCTTAGTGATGAGGTGTGCCACATAGAAGGATTTCCTGACTGTTATTTGGCAATGTGGTTATTGAAGGTGAGGCCACTGTCCGCCTGTGCCCCTAAGTCTCTTATCACACTTTTGGTGTTTAGTGTACTGCCACCTATGTGGTAATTCATGGGTACATGTTTTTTCCCAAAGTGGATAACTATACATTTCTTGGCATTGCACTTGAGCCCAAGACTCTGGCACCAAGCATATGTTCCTGTAAGGCCCTTTTGTAGAGTATCGACAGGATTCAATAATGGCTCCCAGTTTGCAGTCATCTGTGAACTTTGTTAGCCAGAGTCCCTTAGTGTTGGCCTGTACTTCAGAGAAGTAGATGCTAAACAAGAGAGGTCCCAGGACTGAACCCTGAGGTGCTCCACTTGTCACTTGTCTAGAGCTGGATTTGGAGTCAGCTACTTTTACAGTGTGATTTCTGTCAGTAAACCAGTTGGCAACCCATTGAGTGACATAGGGATTAATGCGCAGCTTAGTAAGTTTATCTATGATTCCAGAGTGGGTGATGGTGTCAAAGGCCTTGGCGAGGTCCAGATAGGCTGTGTGGACTGCCTTACCCTTGTCTATGGCTATGGAGACTGATTCGAAGAAGTCAATCAGGTTCAGGAGACAAGATCGGCCCTTCACGAACCCAAACTGGATGGACCAGTGTTTTAAAGTTGCCAATGTCTTTGTTTATAAGTTCCATGATAATACGTTCCATGCCCTTGCACATCAGGCTCGTCAGACTGATGGGGTGGTAGCTCTCGGGATCCAAGATGGATCCCCCCTTGTGGAGTTGGATAACTGTAGCTGTGCACCACTCAGTGGGCATGAAGCCTGAGGTGAGAGTATGATTAAACATGACACTTAGGTGAGGTGCCAGTTCATTTTGTATTTCATGTATTACACAGACTGGGATGTCATCTGGTCACATGGATGCTGTATTCTTAGCTTTGGAGAGTGCGTTTTTTACCTGTGTGGCTGTTATTACTGGAATTTGGCAATCTTCCAGTATTGAGATGGGCCATTTAGGGGGTGAGAGTGGGGTGAAGTTGGCACTGAATCGATCTGCCAGGATACTGGCAATATCCTTAGGATCAGTATATTTAATGCCATTCTGTTGTAGCTCAGAGCAGATCTGAGCACTGCTATTTAGATTCTTGACATAGTTATAGAATGCCTTGTGGTTGTCTTTGGAATCTTTGGCAATTTTATTTTCATAATTTGCTTTGGAGGATTTTATGAGGGATCTCAGCTTCTTACTGAGGCTGGTAAGGGAGTTTTTTGCATTCTGGGATTTTCCTCTTTTCTGCAACAGTTTCTTCCTTTTGTTGCAAAGTTTGTTTATGGCAGGGGACCACCAGATTGGCTTCCTTTTTTTGAAGGAGAGCATCTTGGTTCTATTTCGGATGGCACGATTCATGTATGAGTGGATGTGCTTGTGCAGTGCCTTAGTGTAGGATTCAGCAGTCGAACTTTCAGTTCCCGTCTGCATGGGTGTAATGAAGTTTGTAACTTCTGACTTGAGTAGCATGAAGTTGGCTTTGGAGAAGTTTTTTATGGAGGTTTCCTTACTGGGGGGTGGGGGTGGGATGTGGATGTTAAGTGTGATTAGCTTATGGTCTATGAGGGGATGACCATAGGTGTGGAGCATCGATTTTCCAAGTTGGTAATGACCAGGTCTAGGATATTGGAGCTCCTGGTGGGACTATGGATTAGTTGATCCAGGGCATTGGAATTTATGAATTCCAAGAACCGTTGGGCAAAGGTGTTGGTACACGAGTAGTTTTCCCAGTTAATGCCAGGGTAGTTGAAATCACCCAGTATTAGGGTGTTTGGTTGTATATTAATATTTTCCAGTATGTTTAGAAAGGTGTAGTGAGAATCTCGGGGCATGGTGGGGAATCTGTAGCAAGCTACAATTTAGATTGCAGTCCTACCTAGTGTTTGTTGCACCTTGAGAATTTCAGACGCACTGTGTTGGGCAACTAACCTGGTGGTGTGAATATCCTTGGTGAATATGGACACTCCTCCACCTTTAATGTTTCGATCCTAGTTTGCTGGCCGGAAAGTGTGGTAAGAGTTGTAGCCTGGTATTGCAGGGGTGCTCTCTGGAGCCTTGAACCAGGTCTCAGTTACTGCACAGATACCGATGTTCTCCATTTTTAGGAGTGCCTTAAGAGAGTGCATTTTGAGGTTTAGACTTCTAGCATTGAGTAGCATTACTTTTAGATTTTGCATGCTTATACCTGTTACGGTGGTGGTTTTGTCCTTTGAACTTTGCCTAAAAAGGCACTATAGGGGTGGCAAGAGCCTTTGCCAGTAACCTGAATCCCAGGGGCGACAAGTGCAGACCATCTCTGGCAAAGCATCATGGTCTGTCGATCATGTCGTCCCAGGCAGACAGATACTGGATCCCCTTTGAATGACACCAGAAGCTTAGCCAATTGCTGAAGTCAATCATTTTGTCCTTATATTGTGGTATCATTCTGGGTGAAGGCAGGATGCTACTCAGGGCTAGGGTCATACCTGCCTGGGACACATGATCCGAGATCTCTTCCATGTCTCTTTTCATGTAGTCCAGGGAGGTACGTCTCAAGTCATTCACTCCAACATGGACAATGACAGAGTCATATTTGTACTTGTTGTGGAGTGACTTGAGTGCATGAGTTATGTGGTGGATCCTGGCACCTGACAGGCAGCTCACTGTAATTTTCTCCTTGTTCAGCCTGGTGAGTGGGACATCAGTGTGCCTGACTATAGTCACCTATGACTAAAGTGTTAGGTACGTTGTCTTGCCTTAGGGGCTGTTGCTGGGTGGCACACTGGTGTTGTGAGCTATGTGACACTTTGGTTGTGATTGGTGTTTGTTTGCGCTTCAGCTTCGGAGGTCCTTGTTGCTTGGGCAGGTTACAATTAAGGGCCTCCGCATATGTGGATTTAGTGTTGCTATATATGGGTGTTGGTGGGTTGGGGTTCAAATAATGGGGTGCCATGATTCCCGAGTGGCACCCCTTCATTTCTGATTTTTTTTTCTTATTTTTTCTTAGTTTTTTTTTTTAATTTTTGTGCTTCATGAGCTGACGTCATCATGTGCGATGACGTCAGCTCTGTCAGGGCTACCAGCCTGTCAGAATTGAGCTCAAGGAGCTCGCATTTCCGGCTGGGGCTCACCTGGCTATTCATATGCTTTATTTCCAGCTTTGCGAACGAAATTTAGAAGGCTCTTTATTTGGGGCTGTATTTCTGAAATGCTTTGCAAGCATATTTGGGGCTGTTTTATAGCTGGCTGTGCAGTGCAAGTAAAAGGATTATATTCACTGGCTGTGCACAGACTTGAACTAAGTGTTTTATTGTATTTCTGAAATGATGCTTTGCGAGCGTATTTGGTGATGTATTTCTGAAACGGAAAGGATTGTTTATTGTATTTCTGTTCGGGGAGTGTGTGTGTGTGTCTGTGTGTGTGTGTGTGTGTGTGTGTGTGTGTGTGTGTGTGTGTGTGTGTGTGTGTGTGTGTGTGTGTGTGTGTGTGTGTGTGTGTGTGTGTGTGTGTGTGTGTGTGTGTGTGCGTCAGTGTCTCTGTGTTTGACACTCCAAATAAGATAAACTAGATAACGGAGAATGAGTGGGTGTTGGATGATGGCTAGTGTATGAATAAGTGATTGCAGAGGGTTTGTTTTTACTTTATCCCCAGAATGCACTCTCACTTTTGTAGATTATTAGCTGTTACTGCTGCATCATATTATGCAGTGCCATTTTAAGTAGCCTCCGTTTTCCACAGTGTTTGCAGAAAAGTTAAAGCTTAGAAAATAGAAACATGCTTTTTTTCATTAGAATACGGGACATTTGCTCAAGTCTTCTTCCTCATACCTGTGCTTGAATCTAGTCAATGTGCTACAAAATGACAGACTTGATAACTGTAGTCATAATAATATTTATTTGTCAGCACTTCATCAAGAAAGCAAGAACCAAACACGATGTTTTGTGCAGTTCATTTATTACGTACTGATGCACTTGTGAAAGAAGATGGCAGTTTTAATTTCCTGTGCTATGTTTTATGTGCTTACAAATATCAGTATCACAACTTGTTTTCCAGAGCTATGCTGTGGTTCACATTATTTGTTTATCTGTCTGGTGTTGAACTTATCCACAAAGGACCATGGCAGCACACACTCCATCCAACTTTACGTATTTATTTATTTATTTAAATTGCCTTGCTTGTTGATGGAATGCATCATGTAGGGTGGTAGATGGACCAGGCAATAGCCCCTTGCCTCCTCATTTGTTTTAATTGTGAGACACAAGGTTAGTAATTAAATCACTTGTTAATCTCTGTGCCATGTTTAGAGGAGATGAATAGATTTGGACCAGGTATGGATTTCCATTTCCTGCATCCTACGGTTCTTGTTCTTTTGTGCTATGAGGTGCTGAATTAATAAATTGCAAATGTAAAAGTAAGGGACTGTTCAAAAAGGGGGTGGGGGTATGTGTTTGATGCAAAATGAGTGAGTGCCCCCATTTTAATACACCTGGTGGCTAGAGATACTCAGGCTCAAACACTGTACCTTGGGTACAGGGTAGAAAGAGCCTAAAGTCTCTAGCTACCACCACTTGCAAATTTGTGCCTCATTTTTGATCTGTTCCTCATAAAATCTGTTTTTCAGGATTTTTGTGGCCAATCACTGCAGGATTGCATTTATTAAATAATGACAGGCATTTGAATTTCAGACTTCATATTCTTCAGAAAATAAATGGTAACACAAAACCTTTTATTCTAGCAATTTTCTAAGTTTATAAGATCATTATTTGAGATGTGTCCCTATTTTGGGGCTGTATTCCCCCATTATTGGCTTTGTCCAGGTTTTTTGTGCTAAGAGGTTGACAGCTATGGTGAGAAGTGAGAACTGAATTCACTAAATGATTGTCATTTAAGTTTCAGTCTTCCTTTCTTTCAGGAAACTGCTGAGTTGGCATAGTTGTATGTTTCTCTGACGGTAGTGCACAAGGTCATGGGTTCAAGACTTGCCAGTGAAATGCATTGTGGTAACACAACATTTGATTCTAGAAACTTTCCAAAATTATACAAGCAATGTTTAAAATGTGTGCCTGTTTTTTGGCCTTTTGCCCCCCCCCCAAAAAAAAAACAGAAATTAAAAATAAATGTGAGAATCTGTGCAAGATGCATATGGCTTACACTACTGTCTTTCTATTTATAGTGTGGGTGTGGAAGTAGACTTTATGATGGAAATGTTCTGAATTGGGTAGTTTTGTCATTACTGGTTCATGCATTTGTTTCATTGCCTACAACTTACTGGAAAAATGTTCAAACAATAAATGTAAAATGTGCTCTGTCTAACAAGTGTGCTGCATTATACAAGTAATATAGGTTCATAGGTTCATAGGTTGGTACTAGGCTATCATCCCTACGGCCTATACAAGCCTAGCCATAACAATTCCCTGGCTATTTCTTCCCACACTACTTACTTCCCTGGACCCCTGTCTAGCAGGGTGACTGACGTGATCCCCAGGGTGAATTTCCTTTCTCCCATCCAATCGTCAAGGTTCCTTTTGAAGAGGGCCAAAGAGGCACTCTGCTTGACATGTATGGGCAATCTATTCCAGAGTCTGGGGAGTCTCTGGGTCAGGAACCTATCCCTCCAGCATGTTTTGTTTATTGTGATGACAAGGTTTAGATCCCTGGAGTGTGTGGCACTGAGTGATTGGGATTTCTTTAAGTGTAGCATGTCCAACAGCTCTGGGTTTGACATGGCCTTGTATGTTAAGCAAAGATCGCCTCTGAGGAGACGATATGCAACAGAGTATAGCTGGAGTTTTTTAAGGTGGTCAGCGTAGGGCATATGCTTTAGGCCCGTGATTCTTTTAGTGAGGTATTTCTATGGCCTTTCCAGTTGTTGCAGATGTCTTAAGAGGTACATACCAAATGGGGCATTGTATTCCATAATGGGTCTAATGAGGGATGAGTACAGTGGGACAATGACCTCCTTTTTTCTGGATGAAAAGCCCTTAGTGATGAAGTGTGCTACATAGAAGGATTTCCTGACTGTTGTGATGATGTGGTTATCGAAGGTGAGACCACTGTCCGCCTGTGTCCCTAAGTCTCTTATCAAACTTTCGGAGTTTAGTGTACTGCCACCTATATGGTAATTCACGGATACATGTTTTTTCCCAAAGGGGATAACTATACATTTATTGGCATTGAGCTTGAGCCCATGGCTCTGGCACCAAGCATCTGTTTCTGTAAGGCCCTTTTGTAGAGTATCCACATAATTTGGGGATTCAATAATGGCTCCCAGTTTGCAGTCATCTGCAAACTTTGTTATCCAGAGTCCCTTAGTGTTGGCTTGTACTTCAGAGAAGTAGATGCCAAACAAGAGCGGTCACAGGACTGAACCCTGAGGTATTCCACTTGTCACTTGTCTGGAGCTGGATTTGGAGTCTGCTACTTTTACAGTGTGGGTTCTATCAGTAAGCCAGTTAGCAACCCATTGGGTGATGTAGGGATTAATGCCCAGCTTAGTAAGTTTATCTATGATTCCAGAGTGGGGGATGGTGTCAAAGGCCTTGGCAAGGTCTAGAAAGGCTGTGTGGACCACCTTACTCTTGTCCATGGCTCTGGAGACTGATTTGAAGAAGTCAATCAAGTTCAGGAGACATGATCGGCCCTTCACGAACCCAAACTGGGTGGGGTACAATGTTTGAAGGTTGCCAATGTCTTTGTTTATAAGTTCCATGATAATACACTCCATGGCCTTGCAGATAAGGCTTGTCAGACTGATGGGATGGTAGTTTCCAGGATCCAAGGTGGATCCCCCCTTGTGGAGTGGGATAACTGTAGCTGTGCGCCACTCAGTGGGCACAAAACCTGAGGTGAGGCTATGATTAAACATGACACTAAGGTGAGGTGCCAGTTCATATTGTAGTTCATGTAGTATAATTTAATAAAGTCAGGAAGGTGTCTCAAAGAACACATGTATGTTTCTTATTTTGTGTGCAAGGGGCCAATGATTTGAAAACAGCCCAAAGGTAATCTTTATCCACCACTTGCCAGATGCATTTTCTTTGGATGTGGTGTGTGGGTTTCAATGCTGTTTCAATGAATGTGAGGTTCAAGGGCAGAGAAGTTTTAATGCCAAGTCTAATTTCATTGCAAGACAGAGTTTCTTTGTTTAGCAGATGTATATTGGTGTTTGTGCATTGGGCTGTAAAATGTAAAAATAAAATCCAAATAATCATTGTAGAAGTAAAGCAGTATGCACACATTAGTGTTTATGGTAAATGGGGAGAAATAGCCAGGTAATGGGATTTTGCAATGGCTGCAGGGGGATTCTTTTGCCATATTTTAGTTGTCTGTTCTTCAGTTTGCATTTTAATGTTGGTATCCCACAGTTCCATTGGATTGGGCGGGGTTACACAATTATGTATGCAAATTGTATGTTAAATCAGCGTACAGATTTGTACCTATTTTTCATGGGACTTGTACAGATTTTTGATGTTTCCAGGTTGAGAGGTATTCTCCTAACAGAACAAGGAGGTTTAGGATTTCCTGATGTGAAAGGTTATTTTAGAGCTACACAGTTAAGGCTATTATACATAACACAAGCAGAAAGCTACAATTAAAGTGGAAAGGGATGATGATGAATCCGGAGGATAATTTAAGAAATAATTAAACAGATTGAGTTTAGATGCAGCACAGGAATAAAGAAAGGAAATTCTGCCAATAGGGATGACTGCAATTATGGGTACAGATAATAGACAAGAAGGATCTGGAATTTACTGAAAGTAGCTGGCAAAGGAACCAAGATATTAGGATCATATCATTAGAGAAGGAAATGTAATAGAATGGGAAGAGGCTAAGAAGACATTTGAATTGCAGGCTAGTGATTACCTTCCCATTCAGGGACTGATTGAGTATAGACAAAGAGAAAGGGATAGGAGAAACCTAAGTGAAAGACATGCACTGGTTGAGTTTTTAATTGAATCTAGAATAAAAGTTGTTGCAGCACTAAATAACCTTCAGCACTCAACCCCTGCATCTGCCAGAAGGGAATAGTCTATATACTTCCCTACTTGATAACTACTTCCCCACTTAACAAAAGCAAACGATCTTTACTACTTATTCAGGCATGTCCAAGAGACAGCTCCCAGTGTACTCTTTAGCCTACCTGATTAACCTGGGCATCTTGAGGCAATGGTACAACTGCCTCATGTACACAGACAACCATCTCCTCCTACCACCAAACACTTGTGAGAGATGTACTTATACAGCCAATCAAGAGGCAAAGCTCTCTCCAACCAAGACTGGAACAAACGGTCAAGAGGAGAAGGTAATAACTCACAGCACCCCACTCACTACACATAGACAAACTAAACCAACACCTCCAAAACCCACACATAGTAACACCAAGACATATACAGAGGCACTGATTAAAAATCTAAATCTGCCTAGGCAGCAGAGACCTCCAAAGCAGACACACAAGCAACCTCCTCCCACCAACACACCCCAAACAAAACATAGCCCACAATCTTGGTGTGCCACACAATCACAGCACATAAGGCAAAACAACATACCCAACACACTAGTGATAGGTGACTCTAAAGTCAGGCACACCAATGTCCTGCTCACCAGGCTAGACAAAGAGAAGGTTACTGTCAGCTGCTTGTTGGGTGCCAGAATACGCCACATAACGCATGCACTCAGGTCACTACAAGGCAAGTACAAATAAGACTCTGTCATTGTCCATGTTGGTGTAAATGACCTGAGACATACCTCCCTGGACTACATGAAAAGAGACATGGAAGAGCTCTCTGATCTTGTACCACAAGCTTCGTCAGAGATGGCCTGCACCTGTCACCCCTGGGATTCAGGATATTGGCCAAGGCTCTTGCCGCTCCCATAGTGCCTTTTTTTGGCAGGGCTCAAAAAACAAACCCACCACCATAAGAACTACAGGGGACAAAAACTGAGGGCAATGCTGCTCAATGCTAGGAGTCTAAACCTCAAAATGCACTCACTCAAGGCACTCCTCAAAATAGAGAACATAGATATCTGTGCAGTGACTGAGACCCGGTTCAAGACTCCTGAGAGCACCCCAGCACTACCAGGCTATAATTCATACCACACGTTTCGGCCACAAAACCTGGACCTAAACACGAAGGGCGGAGGTGTGTCCATCTTCATCAAGCACATCCACACCTCCAGGCTAGTTGCAAAACACGATGTCTCTGAAATCATCCAAGTGCAACTAACCCTGGGCAAAAATGCATTCCAAATTGTAGCTTGTTATAGATCCCCCACCATGATCCAGGACCCTCACTCTTCGTTCCTCGGGACAGTGGAAAAAATGAGGGTCCAACCAAATACCATAATAATTGGTGATTTCAACTATCCTAACATAACCTGGGAAACCTACTCTTGTACTAATCCCCTTGCTCAATGATTCCTGGAATTTATAAACTCTAATGCCCTGGATCAACTTGTCAACACCTCCACCGGGGTCAACAATATTCTGGACCTGATTATTACCAACATGGGTGACTGGTGCTCAACACCCGAGATCAACTCCTCGCTTGTTAGATCAGACCATAAACTAATCACCCTAGATATCCACATCCCGACCCCACCCCCACACAAGGAAACCATCGAAAAAATTTCTCCAAAGTGAACTTCACGCTACTCAAAACTGAGGTGGCTAACTTTGCGAGCCCCCCCCGAGCAGATAGATAATGCAGTCAATACAGTCACGACTGCTGAATCCTACACAAATATATGCTACAAGCACCTGCATGAATGCATGGATTGTGCTATCCCCAACAAAACCAAGACATTATCCTCAATAAAACTCAATAAGAACACGTACGGAAAATTGGAATAAATTGATTCTAAAATTTGAGGACAGATTGCAGCTAATAAAAATGATTCTTCTACCACAAATAAATTATATAGCCCTAGCAATACCTATAATTCCAAATAAAAAAATTCTGAAAGAAATTAGCAAAAGCCTATTATGTTTTCTTTGGTATCCAAAAAGGAATAGAATTGCTTTTTCTCATCACATTAGACCATGGGAATTAGGGGGGATTAATTTTCCAGATATAGAGACGTATATCAAAGCCACCATATTTAAACTAGTTTTAAAGTGGGTAAATCCAAATTTCTCTTCTGCTTAGAAATCTCTGCATTTGATTATTTTTTTAAATGAAAACAAAATAATAAATAATACATCACACTATATTCACAAAAATAGATTTTGGCATATATTATGCATTAATCTTCAAAATAACATGACAAAACCTACTAATCTATCATATTTAAATAATATTTATAATTTATTCAGATCTTTTATAAACTCAAATCCTGACATAAAAGTATGGTTTGAACTGTTATTACCATTTAATACATCAAAGAAATTTAAAAAGAAAATTCATGATAACACCCTCATTAATTGGGAATCTAATAATCTCATATGTTGGGCCCAATGCATAAATAATCTTAAAACATTAACTAGTCAACAAATTACAAATGAATTTAATATAATAAATGTAGACAGAGTAAGTCTCCATAAAATTTTACTCTACTCTAAAAATTTATGCAAAATTATTAATGATTCATCCTTCAAGTCTAAGCCAAAACTTATAAACTACATTCAAGAACTGATTTATGATAACCATAACTGGCCAAATTCAACATCTAAACTATACAAGATTTTAATAGTCTACAAGGCTAAAATAGATCAAAGCACTTGGAATTTTATATCTAGAGGGTTATCAACAAATCTGTCAAACGATTGTAAAAATAATCTTCTATACTCCATTAAACTAACTTCTAATACACAAACATGGTGAATCTTCACCTGGAAATTTTTGCATAGAGCCTTTTATACTCCAAATAAAATAGCTAAATTCAACTCAAATCAAAATGTTATTTGTTGGAGATGCTCTTTAAGCTGTGAAGCGGACTGGTTTCATATATTTTATGATTGTATTAAAACGTTTTGGGAGAAAATTGGCAATTTTTTTCAAGCTATTTTTAATGATACATTTGTTTTAACAAAGTCTTTAATTTTTTTGAATAGAGATGAATTAGTAGTTATGAATAAAAGAGATCAATATCTTTTATGTACTATTCTGGCGGTTGCCAGAAAATGTATCACAAGGAAATGGAAATCTGCAACTCCTCCGTGTTTTGAAGACTTTATATTTCTACTTAAGGAGACTGCACAAAAGGAGATAAAAGTCAAGGAAGAAAGTATGTTCCCCAGAAAATGGTCAGACAACTCCTGGAATAAAACACTTACACGCATAGAAGTAATGCAACTAGACACAATCTCCATCATATGAGTTCAAAGAGATATAGACTTTTGTGGACTTTTTTTTTTTTCTCTTCTTCTTCTCTGGATTTTTTATTAATTATTATTGTACTGTTTCTCCTTTGGGTCACTTGTAAATATTGTAAATAATGTTTTTGTTCCTTTTACTATTATTGAATTGTAATCTAATTTTACTGTTTTTTTATTTCTTCTCAAAAAACAAAATAAAAATTTGTTGAGTAAAAAAAAAAAAAAGACATTATCCTCCAAAAAAAGGAAGCTGATCTGGTTTTCCCCTGTCATTAACAAACTCTGCAAGAGAAGGAGGAAACTGTTGCAGAAAAGAGTAAAAACTCAGGTATGGATGAACTCACTGATGGGCCTCAGTAAGAAACTAAGATCTCTCATTAAATCCTCCAAAGCAAATTTTGAAAAAAAAATTGCCACGGATACCAAAGACAACCACAAGGCATTCTTTAGCTATGTCAAGAATCTCCATGGCATCACCCCGATCTGCACAGAGCTACAACAGAACGGTGCAAAATATAGAGAGCCCACTGATATTGCCAACATCTTGGCAGATAGGCTCAGTGCAAACTTTACACCCCCCTTACTCCCAAAGGGCCTATAACTATACCAGATGGTTGTAGAGCCCCATCAATCACAAACACGCAGGTATACTGGCTAAGGTTCTTGCTGCCCCTATAGTGCCTTTTTTAGGCAAGGTTCAAATGACCAATTCACCACTGTAACAGGAACAGGCAAGCAAAAACTGAGGGTGATGCTATTCAATGCTAGAAGTCTAAATCTCAAAATGCACTCACTCGAGGCACTCCTTAAAATGGAGAACATCAATATCTGTGCAGTAACTGAGACCTGGTCCAGAGAGAACCCCTGCACTACCAGGCTATAACTCATACCACACTTTTCGGCCATGTAACCTGGACCGGAACACCAAAGGCGGAGGTGTGTCCATATTCATTAAGGATATCCACACCTCTAGGCTAGTTACTCAGCATAATGCAGCTGAGGTTATCCAAGTGCAACTAACTTTAGGCAAAACTGCAATCCAAATTGTAGCTTGCTACAGATCACCCGCCATGCCCCAGGATTTCCACTCCTCTTTTATTGATGTACTGGAAAATATTAGGGTTCAACCAAACACCCTAATAATGGGCAATTTCAACTACCCCACCATTAACTGGAAAAACTACTCATGTACCAACTCCTTCGCTCAACACTTTCTGGAATTAATAAACTCCAATGCCCTGGATCAACTTATCCACACCCCCGCCAGGGGCAACAATATCCTAGATCTAGTCATTACCAATATGAGTGACCGGTGTTCCACACCTGAAGTCAACACCTCATTGGTCCGATCCAACCATAAGCTAATTACCCTAGATATCCACATCCTGCCTCCACCCCCCATTAAGGAAACCATGGTAAAAAATGTCTCCAAAGCCAATATCATGCTTCTTAAGACAGAATTGGTGAACTTCATGACACCCATGCAGATGGACAATACAGTTATGACTACTGAATCCTACACAATTGCACTTTATAAGCACTTACATGAGTGCATGGATTGTGCTATCCCAAACAGAACCAAGATGCTATCCTCCAAAAAAAAGGAAGCAAATCTGGTGGTCCCCTGCCATAAACAAACTGTACAACAGAAGGAAGAAACTCTTGCAAAAGAGAGTAAAATCCCATGAGTGGAGGAGCTCCCTGGTCAGCCTCAGTAAGAAGCTGCGTTCTGTAGCTATGTCAAGAATCTCAGTGGCAACCCTCAGATCTGCTCTGAGTTACAGCACAATGGCACTAAATATACAGACCCAACTGATATTGCCAACATCCTGGCAGATAGGTTCAGTGCTAACTTTACCCCCCTCTCACCCCCTAAAGAGCCTATCTCTATACCGGAAGAATGCAAAGTTCCTGTAATCCTGGCTGCACAGGTAAAAACCACACTCTCCAAAGCCAAGAACACAGCATCCATGGGACCAGACAACATCCCAGGCTGCATTCTATATGAACTACAGAATGAACTGGCACCCCACCTAAGTACCATGTTCAATCATAGCCTCACCTCAGGCTTTGTGCCTGCTGAATGGCGCACAGCAACGGTTATCGCACTCCACAAGGGGAGAGCCACCACGGACCCTGGGAACTACCACCCCATTAGCCTGATGAGCCTGGTCTGCAAGGCCATGGAACGTATCATCATGGAACTTATAAACAAAGACATTGGTAATCTCAAACTCTGGATCCCATCCAGTTCGGGTTTGTAAAAGGCAGATCATGTCTCCTAAACCTGATAGACTTTTTTGAAGCAGTCACCAAAGTCGTAGACAAGGGTAAGGTGGTTCACACAGCCTATCTAGATCTTCCCAAGGCTTTTGACACCATTCCCCACTCTGGAATTATAGATAAACTCACTAAACTAGGTATAAATCCCTATGTCACAAGATGGGTTGCCAACTGGCTCACTGACAGAACCCACACTGTGAAAGTAGCAGACTCCAAATCCGACTTCAGACCAGTGACAAGTGGAATACCACAGGGTTCAGTCCTGGATCCTCTCCTGTTTGGTATCTACTTCTCTGAAGTACAGGCTAACACAGAAGGTCTTTGGTTAACAAAGTTCACAGATGACTGCGAACTAGGAGCCATAATCGAAACTCCTAACGATGTGGACATCCTACAAAAGGGCCTCTCTAAGACAGATGCCTGGTGTCAAAGCCATGGCCTCAAGCTCAATGCCAAAAAGTGCATTGATATCCCCTTTGGTAAAAACTCTGTACCCATGAACTACAACATAGGCGGTAGTATACTTAACACCAAAAGTGTGATAAGAGACCTTGGGACACAGGTGGGCAGTAGTCTCTCCTTTGATAATCACATCACCACAGTAGTCAGGAAATCCTTCTACGTGGCACACCTCATCACAAAAGGTTTCTCATCCAGAAATAAAGAGGTCATTGTTCCCCTCTACTCATCACTCATTAGACCCATTATAGAGTACAATGCCCCATTTGGTATGTACATCACAAGACATCTACAACAACTGGAAAGGCTGCAGAAATACCTCACAAAGAGGATTACCGGCCTCAAACAGATGCCCTATGTAGACAGTCTCAAAAAACTCCAGCTTTACTCCATCGCATATCACCTACTCAGAGGTGATCTCTGCCTAACATACAAAGCTATGTCAAACACAGAGCTTTTGGACATGCTCCACTTAAAGAAATCCCAATCCCTCCGAGCTACACAGTCTAGGGACCTAACCCTTGTCACCACAGTAAACAGAACATGCCAGAGGGATAGATTCCTGTCCCAGAGACTTCCCATACTCTGGAATAAACTGCCTATCTATATCAAACAAAGCTCCTCATTAGCACTCTTCAAGAAAAATCTTGATGATTGGATGGGAAATAAGAAATTCACCCTGGGGATCACCTCTGTGGCTCTGCTCGACAGTGGCACAGGAAAATAATTTTATTGGGTGGCAAAAGCCAGGGTACCTTTTTGGCTGGGCTTGTATAGGCCCCAGGGCCAATAGCCTAGTACCTACCTATGAACCTATAAAAATGTCACTCTCTAAAGTCAAAAACACAGCATCCATGGGACCGGACAACATCCCAGGCTGTGTCATACATGAACTCCAAAATGAACTAGCCTCCAACCTAAACTCAATGTTCAATCTCAGCCTCACCACAGGCTATGTGCCCATGGAGTGGTGCACAGTAATGGTTATCCCACTCCACAAAGGAGGAACCACCACAGACCCCGGTAACTATCGACCTATTAGCCTGACAAGCCTGGTCTGCAAGGCCATGGAGCATATCATCATGGAACTCATAAACAAAGACAGTGGTAACCTCCAAACTTTGGATGCTACCCAATTCAGATTTGTGAAAGGTAGATCATGTCTCCAAAACCTGGTAGACTTCTTTGAAACAGTTACCAAGGCCATAGATCAGGTCAAGGTGGTCCACACAGCCTACCTGGACCTTGTTAAGCCTTTGACACTCTCCCCCATTCAGGAATCATAGATAAACTCATCAACCTTAACATAAACCCTTACGTCACGAGATGGGTGGCCAACTGGCTCATGGACAGAACCCAAACAGTGAGAGTTGCAGACTCCAGATCTGACTCCAAACCAGTGACATGTGGAGTGCCCCAGGGTTCAGTCTTGGGACCTCTCCTGTTGGGTATATACTTCTCCAAAGTGCAAGCGAACACTGAGGGTCTATGGCTAACCAAGTTCGCAGATGACTACAAACTGGGTGCCATTATCGATTCCCCTGCCAACATAGACATCCTGCAAAAGGGCCTCACTGAGACAGACAGCTGGTGTCAAAATCATGTCCTCAAGCTAAATGCCAAAAAGTGCATTGTTATCCCCTTTGGTAGAAACATGGTACCCATGAATTACTAAATAGGGGAAAGTTCACTTAACACAGAAAGTGTGATAAGAGACCTTGGGACCCAAGTGGATAGTAACCTCTCTTTCTATAACCACATTGCCACAGTGGTCAGAAAATCTTTCTACGTGCCCACCTAATCACAAAAGGTTTTGCATCTAGAAATAAGGAAGTTATCATCCCCCTTTACTCATCACTTATCAGACCCCTCATTGAATACAATGCCCTGTTTGGGATGTACCTCACAAGACATCTACAACAACTGGAGAGGCCCCAAATGTACCTCACCAAGAGGACTGCTAGCCTCAAACAGTTGCCCTATGCTGACCGACTCAAGAAACTCCAACTCTTCTCGGTCGCATACCATTTACTCCGAGGAGATCTCTGTCAAACCCAGAATTAATGGACATGTTCCACTTAAAGAAATCCCAATCTCCCCAAGCTACATGCTCTAGGGACCTAAACCTCACCACAACAATAAATAGGACATGCTGGCAGGATAGATTCTTGTCCCAGAGACTTCCCATGCTCTGGAACAAAATTCCCATTGACATCAAGCAGAGCTCATCATTAGCATTTTTCAAGAAAAACCTTGACAAGTGGATGGGTGATAGGAAGTTCACCCCTGGGATTATGTCTGGGGTTCTGCTTGATAGAGGGGCAGGAATTTAACACTACATGGGTGGCGAAAGCAAATACACTGCTGGCAAGGCTTGCTTTGGCCCTCGGGCCGATAGCCTAGTACCTGCCTATGAACCTATGAACCTATAAAGAGATAATTAGTAGGGCATATAAAATATTGCACAATAATTATAGGAATACATTAGAAGAGGTCAGAAAAGATTATGAAATTAGATTAGATAAGCAATTCACAAAAAAGCAATGGGAGGACAAATGCATGACTCCCAAATACACAACAAAGTCTAGAAGATTTAGGAATTTTACTTGGAAGATAGATACTTTTACACTCCAAGAAGGCCCAAATAATTTTTCCTAAGGAAGATGGAAAATGTTAGAGGAGTGATGAGGAAGAAAGAGGTAACTGGGAATATATTTTGTTTTGGGAGTGTAATGCATTGGCAGACTTTAAAAATTCCATACAGACTACTCTGTCAAAAATACTGGGTGAACAAGTGAGTGTAGGTAAGGAATTTATTTTTGAGCTGGTATACAGGATCTGAACCACCTGTGCATAGTAACACCTGGTTAAGTTTAATTCAAGTGGCCACCAAAAAAGCAATTACTAGAAAATGGATCTAAATCAATTATTGTAATACAGATAAAAGAACAGAAGGTGGAATCTTTAGAAAAGTGTAGGAGTAAATTACATAGAAAAAATGGAAATAGTGGGAACGACACATGCAGAAAAATGTTTTAGAAGAGGAATGAGTTTAAACGATGACAAGAATTGAATAATTTATGTAACATTGTCTAGATTATAGGATATATAACAATTTATGTGACGTATAATGTTTGTAAATGTAAACTTTGTTAATATGGTTTGATCACTTTTATATGGATATAAGTTTGCCTATACCACAAGTGATAATTCAGTAAAGATGTTTAAAAATATCAGATACTTAGTGTGTACTGTCAATAATTCATGAATATGGGAACTGTCTGTGATGCATAAGTCATTCTAAAATATTTACATTGTTCTGCTTGCCTCTCATTCCCCACATTTCTATCATCCTGTTTATTCTGTGTCAGATTCTTTATTCCTTGCTTAAACTTTTCCAGAGACCATAGACATTAGTATCTCATTCCTCGCACTTACCTTTGCTCATCTGACAAGCCTCCTTTAACCCCCAGTTGCATATTTGGTTTCTTATATAATGCCCAATAATCCACCTAGCCCTCCTTTCTCCCAGTACTTGTTTAAAAGTCACTATCATAAAGTCCCATCTCACTGAATCAAAAACCTTCTGAATGTCTATATGCATCAGCCCTGCACCTTTTATCTTTTCTCTTCCACAACAACCCATAACATTTAGCAGCAATCTCCAGTAGTCTAAGGATGACTTCCCTTGTGTCTCTCTGTCTTCAGCTTTGATAACAGCATTTTCAGCCTAGCTGCATATATCCTAGCCACAATTTTCATATCACTATTGCATAATGTGATTGGTCAAAATATACCTGGTCTTCATCCCCCTCCTCTTCTCCTTTATATAACAATACAATATCTGCTTGCCCCTTTGATTCTGCATTAACTCTTCTTTACTTATGTGATTAAACAAATTAGTTAATTATTGTCCTACTTCTAGTACCATTACCATATTTGCTCTACATTTTCTTCATATATCAAATGTCCAGCTTATTTAGTGTCAACACAGTGCCTACCCCCCCCCCCCCACACACACACACACACACAGCAGAGGTGGTTGAAATCCTTGTTTGTATATAAATTGATGAAGACAGACGTGGTGTAAATAGACATTTTATTTTGCACTGTAGAGGAAATATGTATCTTTATTGGACATGTTATCTAGACCGATGTGCACATGTTTTCTGTAAATGTATATCTATACATATGCACACAAGCACGCACACACACACACACACACACACACACACACACACACACACACACATACACACACACATATACATTAAAATAGATATAGAGAAATGCATGTGTATGTAATCTGTAGGGTCTATATTACGTTATCAAAGTTTTACAACTTCGAGCGCCATATGGTTGAATCCATATGTTCAAAGTTGTAAAACTTCAAATACGTTAGAAAAAAAAAAAAGAAAAAAAGAAAACACTACCCTGATGGTTGTAAGCAGAGAGGCAAGCCCCGCTGCACCACCCACGCCCCCTGCTCTTTAAATATACCAACTCTGAGATTGCACTACAGTGTAGTAAAGGGAAATCTTCCCTTTCCGCACTGTACTGCATTGTAGTGCGGTCTCGAGTTGGTCTATTTAAAGAGCGGGGGGTATGGGGGTGTAGGAGGGCTTGTCCCCCATGCTTGCAACCATCAGGTAAGTGTTTTCTTTTTTTATTTTTTTTTAAAGTTTTCAAAGTTTTACAACTTTGAACATATGGGTTCGACTATATGGCGTTCAAAGTTGTAAAACTTCGATAACGTAATATAGACCCCATCTGTATGCTTATATCTATCTAAATACAAAAATATGTTTGTACCATGGCTATAGACAATGTATATATTCCTTTAAATGTGAAATTAGAATGTATATGTCAGTATGTGGTATGGAATAGTCTCACAGCTACATCACAATGTCCTAATTGGTCCTAATTGGCAATCTCAGTGGTATAAAATGAAGCAGCATAGAGTGCGAAACATAAGAAGTCATTTTCTCAATTGAGGGATTATTTGAAGAAAGACCTGGAAGAAGGGAGTGATAGAGTTCAGTCAAGGCAATCCGTGGAGTGCAAGCTCCTGGACACTTGCCTATAGAGTTACATGTTGAGTAGGGGAGAGGCCTGCAACCATGGACTTTTGTTTTCAAGATACCCTGACTACTGGACTGAACACTGTTATTAGAAATAATCTACAAAGCCAAGAGAGATAATATTTTGTATTTATGGACTATTGGATACACATTTTCTTTATATAATTCTCCTTTTTGTGTCTTTATGGACTTATAATGCTGGTATGAGCAAGGGCAGTTGGACAGACACTTGACAATTTTTTAGTTTCTCACTGTAGTACTAACTGAATATGCTGGCCAACATAATAGCCAACCCCAGTACTATGCCTGCTCTGATGAAAATGACAGACATGATAAGCTGGATTCAGTGACATTTGACCACAATGCCACCATAGTGAACTGGGGACAAGCAGACTGGGTAAGACACCTGTCATCACAGCTGACAGGAGAGGCACTAAAGGCAAATATGGATGTGGAAGAGATTGACTGTGTGGACTACAATACACTTGAAAAATAACTTTTAATTAGGATTGTTATACCTCCTAAGGAACAAGCAATAACATTTCATAACCTGATTTTTATCAAGTTGAAGTGATAAGTTAGTCTGCCAGTTGGCTCAGAGGTTTAAGTTACAAGCTGAAATTTTACTGGTAGGGGTTTGATTCCCAGAACCCTTATTTGCATAGTGTGCAATTTACTTAACTTGATATTACTCCAAGGTCACCCTAAACAGGGAGTACCTGGTTAACTAACAGGTGTGCTTGACTTAAATCAAATTTTAAAATGTTAGCTTGAACATGGTCACAACAACAAAGTTAAAATGTTTGAAATTTTAAGAGTAGAGAGGTTTAAAAGAGGTTTGCCTTGCAGAAGAAGAAATTTAGTACTTCAATGTTATCTAAAGAGCTCTGATAGTCTGTTAACTTTAGTAGAAGTTGAGTGGCTAATGGTACAATGCTTAAAATGAATTATCTAGGTTTGAGGAGAAACTGCAGAAAGAAATGTACATCTGTAAAATAAAAAAAACATAATGCTTTTTTTTTTCAGAAATGTGGGGCCAGGGGTCACATTGCTAAGTTCTGTGCCATAAAAATAAAATAGTGCTTCTGCCAGAAATGTGAATGCTGGAAAGCCTGTCCTTAATGAATTATTTCTTATGTAGTACAGTAGAACCTCAGTCAGGATAATTGAGTCAGACATGTGATAACATGTTACAACTAAGCTAGTAAAATATACTGTGCTTTTAGAAGAAAGGGGGTTTGATCCCTATTAGATTCTTGGAAAGAGATTATGCCAAGGTCTCAAGAAAGCTGATTTGGGCAGTTATTTGATGGTTTATAGTGCAGAAATATTGATAGAAATGGTGCAGGGTATATGCAGGAGCCCAATGACAGAAGTATGAACAGGTTTGGAATTCACAGAGGGGTTGCGAGTAGGAGTGGGTATATTTCATGGTTCAGCCTGAGTTCATTGCTGTTCACCCTTGTGATGGACTACATTAGCAAACAATCCGTAAGGAACAGATCAATAAAGCTGATATATACAGACAATGTGGCATTACTTGCTGACTCTGTAGAGGTACACCAGCAAATGACAGGGCATTAGAATGCAATACTGAAGTCACATGGGATTAAGATGAGTACAGACAAGACAGTGATCATGGTAGCAAATGGGGGAGGGAATCCGATGAAGTTTAAAACTGAGGTAGGAAGGACATCAATGTGACCAGTTAATATCTTCAGGTATCAGGGAGGTGTGATTGAGGATAAGGGAAGCCAGAATGAGTAGGTCAAAACTAGAATCAGAGGTGCTGCAGCCAAGTTGCACAAAATATCAGAGGTAATGACTGAGAAAAGAATGCTAAGTAAGTTGAAAATTAAGATGCACATAACAGTACTATGATCAGTGCTTCTGTATGGATCAGACACATGTACTGTCAAGGCAGACCACTTAGGGAAGCTTAAGGTGATAAAGATGTAGTGCTTCAGATGTTTGACAGGATGCACATTGTGGGACAGATGAAGAAGTGAGGAAATTAGATTGTAAGCCAAAGTAGCCCAAATTACAAAGAAGATCAAGGAAAACATAATGCAGTAATTCTGAAACATGTAAAGCAGAAGATAGTTTATTAAAGCAGATTTAGGGGAGACATGAAGAAGGCAAGATGAGATGAGGATGTCCAGCCAAGACCTGGACTGCACAAGAGAAGATCTGAGGCACTGTGCATAACAGTCAAAAACATTAGGAGAGTAGCTCTGAAGAGAGAGGAGTAGTGACAGTGGCACAATATCATAATCCCTTGTAAAAATGCAAAAAGGGAGTCGATGTTTGTTTGTCTTTTCGGCTTTTCCCAGTTAGGGGTCACCACAGCAGAACTCCGGTCCCTAATGATTGGCAGTAGATTTTTTTATGGTGCCGAGTTGCCAGCCCGGCACCCAACCTTCAGCGAAGGCACACCCATTCACTCATGTCTTTCGGAGGCCACTCGACCATGTGGAGGACATGCAGACTCCACACGGAAGGCACTCCAGCTGTGAATCGAACAGGAGAACCTTTTGCTGTGAAGCAACAACGCTACCACTGTACCACCATGGCTTTAATAAAGGAAGATAATGATGATGATGAATAAAACACTGAAATCCAAAAGTATTTGGCATAGATGCTATAAACCAGAGCTAGTTCTTAACTGGATTTAAATGCTGAACCACCTGCAGGAGGACTTCCGAGGTTCATTACGACCTTTTCAGTTGACAGTTCATTAATGTGTCAAATTATTAACAAAAATTGGCAACTTTTTCGGGCTGACCCTTTAATTTTTCAAAATTAGGATCTGAGCCTAAAATCACATATAGGAAAGCTAGGAACCTGAAGTCAATTTTTGAACAGAAATCGTCCTCTGTTAGATCCCCTGGCATGTTTAAATGTCAGAATTGTAATTATTGCCGGTTCATCCTCGAGTCTAATCGATTCCACGTACAGAATCAGGAATTCAAGTTGAAATCTAGATTGAATTGTAACTCTACAATGTTAGTATACCTGGCTCAGTGCCAAAATTGTTTGGGATTTTATGTGGGGAAAACCGAGCGTAAGCTTAGGGAGCGCATTTATGAGCATAACTATGCGATTAGGAAAGGCAAGGAGACCAACGCCTTGGCGAAACACATTCAGGATTTCCCTTTGCATAGTTTCAAATTTATAGGCATTGAACAGGTTACACATGATGTTAGAGGGGGAGCCACACATTTAAGACTCTTAGAAAGGGAACTATATTGGCAAATCAAGTTAGAAGCTTACCATAGTCCTGGGCTAAACGAATCTTGTTCTATTTCATGTATACTTCGTAGTTTGAGTCTGAAGAGGTAGGTTGGCATTAATTTTGTTATTAAAATATATATTTAGGAAGGATTTTAATATGTATGACTTAGTCTGGTTCACTGATTTATTTTGGTTCTGGTAAGACACTGTACTACTGATAATGTAGGTTACTTTTAGGAAAGGGTTCATTTTAATATATGTATTGCCATTTCTTGATTTTTTAACTCATTTCACTTTCAAATTGTTCTAAAAAAATTTTTAATTCATGTTCAAAATGAAATCTGCATTTTCCTGTTGGACAGGTTTTAAATGTTTTAAATGTATTATGGGTTAGTGAATAAAACTACACTGTGTAAAGATATGAACTTGAGTAACAAGTTAAAAAGGTTTTTTACCTTTAAAGCTCTTAATGATGTTTCTAATGTAATTAACTAAATTAACTTTATCATTAGTAATGGCTGTTTGTACCAAGTGATGTCATACTATTTAAACCGGTTGTAGTATCAATTATTTTGTTTCTGAAGAAGAATGCCTAAGAAGGCATTCGAAAAGCGCTTTAATAAATATATTTTTTCACAAGTCGGGACTGGTGCTTAAGCAGTGGATATATTGTCAGTAACGTGCTGTGGACTTTTTGCTGGTTGGTGCACTTACTGTTTCACCCTTTTTGTGGATTATTAGTTCTTAACTTACTATTTGTAATCACAGCAATAGCACATGCTTAATATGGGTTTATCACGTTTGAACACCTATATTGCAGAAATCTGAGGGGACTATTTGGCAATGCTGATGAAACTTCTGAAGGGAAAAAATAGACCACTTAAAGGTATGAACATTGTTAGTCTGCAGAATAGTTTAATGCCAACATAAAAGGAGCACAAGCAGGGAACCAATGAAATGCAACAATTGTATAATAAGAATGCTCAACACTGAAAATTTAGCCCAGGAGATCAGATATTATGGCTAGTATCCTCTACAAAAGAAAATTCTGGCTAACTAGAAAGGACCTTTTAAGGTGGTACAAAAAACAAATGAGGTTAACTATAAGGTTAGACTGCCAGGAAAGAAAATATCAGAGCAAATGTATTACATTACTGTGTTGGAGCTATGGGAGGAAGCAGATCATTTTGGAGAAAGTATGCATAGTGAAGAGTTTCTATAAGAGAGGCCATAGAGTCTACCAGAGGAACAGCTACATGAATCCTTAGTGAAGTACAGCAGAAGGTGAGAGAATTGTTTTATGAAATAAAGTCATGTTCTCTGAAGTACCTTGTAAAACTAAACTAAAGGAAAATAATACATAAAAAAACAACACAAGTGAAGGTTAGACCAAGTTATTATAGGGTCTATATTACATCGTCAAACTCACAGGAGTTTGAACGATTTAATATCGAACCATGAAGTTCGAAACCCAAGAATTACGTAAACATAGAACAGTGAATTTTTTTCCCAGGGGAAAATATCTCTATTCCGGTACAAAAAAAAAACACTTAAACTTTAAACTTAAACAAATGGGGGAGGCTTCACCGCCCACACCCCCCAACCTCCCTTACTTAAATATACCAACTCCGAGATTGCACCACAGTGGAGGAAATAGCAAAGCCCCGAAAACTGCCCACCGATTTTTTCCCTGGGAAAATAAATCGGTGTGCCAAGCCTTCGCTATTTTCATATTTCGAACATTTGGGTTTGATATTACAATATTCGGACTTCTGTGAGTTTGACGTTGTAATATAGATCCATTATTATAGAGTAGCATAGTCACAGGAACAATTAGTATGACATAAAGTTCAAAAAATGCTCTGAAAAGGTATTAGAGAAGGCTCACACAATGAAAGGAGCAACCTCTAATCTGATGTACGTATCAAATTCTGCAATGACATTCAGAAACTGAATACCATTTCAAAGTTTGATAGCATCGAGGAGTAATGAGTTGGTAGAGGAACTAAAATGGCCAGTTACTTGGCAAAACTGGACTTGACAAAGGGGTATTGGAAGATCCCACTTTCATTTTGCAATCCATGATGGTCTTGTTGGATACACTGTGGTACCATTCAGCTTATAGAGACCCAGCCAATGTTCAGAGTTTGACTGATAAAATATTAAAGCCCCATTGCTAATATAACTGGATGATATAGTCATTCATTCAGAGGACTGGGAGTTTTAATTATTTAAAGTGCAGATTTGTTAGAATCTGTAAGACAGGTAGGGTAGGCTTGACAGTAAATACTAAGAAATGCAAACTGGGTATGGTTGAAGATATGTACTTAGCATACCTTGCAAGAAGAAGTGTGGCAAGACCACAACTAGAAAAGACAGAGACCACACAAATGGCTTGTTCCCTGGACTAAGAGGCAGGAGAAGTCTTTCCTTGAACTTGTTGGCTGTTATAGGTAGTCTGTACCTAATGTTACAACCAGTACATGCCCTTTGACAGATCTCACAAGGAGAAAAGATCCTGTGAAGGTGTAATGGTATCTAGAAGCAAATACAGCATTTAATGAACTAAAAAAATAAGCATTTCTTATGAACCTGTGTTAGTAAGTCCTGATCTTATTGAAGATTTTGCCTTAAATACCAATACATCAGAGGTATGTTTGGAAAAAGTGCCTTCCCAAGACATTCAAGCAGAGGAGCACCTTTTGTGTTACATCAGAAGGAAGCTGAGGAACATGCATGTGAGATACTCTGCTATTCAGAGAGTGTCTAGTAAAATGGGCTTTCTGTGGCTTGAAATAGTAATTATTTGGCAAATACTTGACATTGGAGCTAATCCCTTTACAATGGTCAAGCATTCATACCCATGAAAATACAAAGTTGAGCCAGTACACACTATCCTGCCAGCTCTTTCATTATATAGTATCAGGCAAACCCAATTTTGTCAGCAGAAGTACTGATGGGTTGCCAGGGCCAATAGCATATGTTAATTGATTCCAAAGTCTAGGAATTTGTGCTTTGAGGAGTAGTTTCGGCATGCATATGTGCCTTTAGATATGTAATCAGAATACATACTGCAATATGAAGTGTAGGAGTATTCTCAAAACAGGCAGCTACATCACAAGGTCCTAAATGCCAATTACTGTGGAAAAAAATGAAAAACCTGGAGAGCTAAACTCAGGGTGTTAGTTCCTCATTAGAAGGATAATCTGAAGGAAAATGGAATCATAGTAGTGGGGCAACTCATTCAGGGTAAACCTGTTGATGTAGTTACTGGAATATTTGATTACAAAGCTGGAAGTTGGGCCTGAATGAGGCCTGCAACTTTGGACATTTGTTTTCAAGGCTGCCTGTGTCCTGAAATAGATGTCTATATTGAATACTGTTATGAGAAGTAACTAAGCTACTGTTTTCTTTATCTGAATCTGCAAAGCCAAGTAGACTAAAATATTGGTTTGTTGGAGTACAGAAAACATGTTTGTTTTATATAGTCCTGCCACCACTGTCTTTTAGTCTTACAATATGTTTATATACTCATACTCATATCATGTCATCTCTCTCTCTCTCTCTCATTCTCCCTCCATATATATGTATGTGTATATGTATATGTATATATCAGAATCATATAGCTAGGATAGGACAAAGGGAACAGTTGCCCAGGGCACAAAGTCTTAGGTGACATGATTGGCAGATGCTGATCAGTCACTGGTGTAAGTATTCATTTCTGATTGCTGGTATGTATTGCATTTTGTGATCAAAACTAAAGAGCTTTAGGGCTCCATTTGTGCCATAAATTGTAGCAGCAGCTTGCTACAAAATGTAACAAGCAGTTTAGTACAGTTTAAAAGATAATTTCCTTTTTATTTCTTTTTGCTTTTTTGTTTTGCTCCTCAAATTAAGGAGCATAGATGTGGAAAAATAGACCTGGCTTGCTCCTTCCAAGAGGATTATTAGATTGGGGCTCTTCTTTTCTCATCAGGGCAGGGTCAAGAGGATTCCAGATCAAGGGACAGGCACTAGAAATGCTAGCTACACTTCTGATATACATGCAAATCTCTCTCTCTCTCTCTCTCTCTATATATATATATATATATATATATATATATATATATATATATATACATATAGATAGATATATACACATAATTCTATTCTGAATGATTAAACACTTAAAATTAAATAGTCAATCTCAAAACAGAAACTATTAAATAGCTGAACTACTTGAATGCTATTATACAACAAACATGTAAGTTCAGAAAGAAATTTAAAATTGCCCTGCACTTCTAATATTCAATTCAATCACCTAAACGCAAACTCAAGTGCATAATCATTGTCAATATACCTGGATGACATCATCATTTATTAAGCGTAATGGCACTCTTACTTAATTAAACTGTAGTTTTCTTAGAACCTCCCTCCCCAAATAAATAAATAATAATAATAAGCAAAGTGTTTTCTTACTGGGATGATTTGGACCCATACTTTGTTATTTTTAAATATCAACTTCATGGTCCCACATCCACCATGAAAGTTAATTCATATGCTATTTGTGATGTCTGGCCAATAATCCACCAGACTGCCAACAGTATTGTGACATCCCCCATTTAAAACATGAGTCAATAAGTAGTAGCCTCAATCCTCACCACTGACTCCCTTGTGGGAGTGTCGTGGGAAACACCAGAGCACAGAGCACACAAGAGTAAAATTCCATGACTTCCCTTAAGAGCACACAGAAACATGATCTATTTCATGGGACTGGGCTATATATCTCTGTCCACCCCAAATTAAATCCCTTATTATATACTTCAGAGCAATGTGTTCCATTTTAATATCTCTGACTCACTCACACTCAAAATAAATTTAAATCTCACACACTCAAACACTTATGGGAAGCCTGACACAAACTTCCAGCTGTGTCCCCATCCCAATACAAATGGTAAATGCTGACACCAGAGTCAGAGAGGTCTACATGCCCTTTAAAGGGTGATCATCTATTAAAAATTAAATATCAAAATAATTGATAGCTATGACCAGACATTCTACGTGACCTGGGAAATATCAATAGGTATAAGCACTCTCTAAACTCTAAAGAACATACTGATTGTTCAGCCACGATGTAAAGTAATGAAAAACATTTAATAATAAGTAAAATGATTACAAGAATGTTAAATCAATAACTTTCAATAAACACAAAAATTCAATCCACAGAGATATACAATTAAAGTGTAGGATAGAAACCTATCATCTTAGAAAAATCTCTAAATAACTAAACTTTCCTAATCTAACTAGAGAATACTGTCCCTGATCGAATCAAAAACATAACAGCAATGTAAAGGCAGGCTTACAAATATGGTAAGTCCTTTTTCTTGGGTATCACTGAACAGCACTTTAACTGATGCAACTCTTAAATAACTGCTCAGCACAGACTTCAGCAGTCTCTTTTGTATTCCAGCTTAACCATCTCAACTATCTTATTTTAAAAATAGCAATCAGCAGTTTCAAAAAGTTATTTTCCTGTCAATCATCTGTTCAAATAATCACATAGCAACCAGGAACATTCTAATGACATCACCTACTGATCAGCTGATTCTCCAGAGACAGTTTGTACTTTAGAATCTCCCTCACAAACATGTGCAATTATAAATGTATTAAAACACTGAAAAATTCTTTAAAATTTTGTATAAACAGAGAAATACTCAACGTTTTAAAAACGTATTTACATTTTCACAATTCTACATGCTGGCATACAAGTTAATCTGAGAATATACACAAATCTCCTGCCAGACATGTTAGCACAGATGACAGTGTTTTCATTTTCTTCACATTTCTCCCCCTCCCTTATGAGTCAAGCATGATTTTCAAGTAACCCTTAAACAAGGATGCTTGAAAAAAATGGGTCTACCTAGGAATATTAACTGAATCCTCTCCTGGACAATCCGTCCCCACTGGTATTATTAACCCCATTGTAATGTTTTCTGGTCATATCATACATTTGCAATCCTAGACTCCACCTCAGTAAGTTGGCATTTTGCTTACTGACCCTACTAAGCCATGTTAAAGGGTTATGATCTGTGCGTACAGTGAATTTTCTCCCATAAAGATTGGGCAGCAGTTTTTGCAATGGCCACACTAATGGCCAAACACTCTTTCTCCATGGCTGCATAACACTCTTCTCTCAGTTGGTGTCTATGGCTCATAAAAAAACAAAAAATGAAGCAGCTGTAATCTTCTCAGCCGGATTTATTGTGCTATCGCTTTCATTTAGATCAATATCTAAACTTCCTCAGACAACTTGTTCCCAAAATGCAGTAGTTTTATACATTTCAATTAAACAACTATTAACTCCATTATCCCAGCAAGAATGCAATTAATTAAATAATAATTAGTTAAAATGAATTCACTCCAACTTGAACTCAAAAGTTTAATTGCTGAAATTATTTCATCCCCACTGTATATTAAGAAACATAAAAAGTTCCAAATGTATAACCTTATTAAAAACGTTAAAAAAAACATTAAGAAAAACAGATACATGCATGTTTAAGACCATAAAAAAGTCATATATATTCCTCATATGGTATATGTATATCTATATCTATATATATATATATATATATATATATATATATATATATATATATATATATATATATATATACACACATATATATATATATATATATATATATATATATATATATATATATATATATAATATATATGTATACATAACATTCACCTATCCAGTGCCTTCAGTTTCAAAATGCACTTAATAGAAGCATATTCATTAAGGCCTGGAAGAATATGGGCAAATGTTCGAATCTGCCATAGGAGCTCACTTTCCTCTAGCTTTAACTCCCAGGGACCCCCCTCCCAATACTGTGTTTTTCTTGATGCAGTCTATGGCTCAGATATACCACTGGGTCCTTTTTTCCTTCTGTAGAAACTTGGCTAAGTACAGCCCCCACTCCAATATTTGAAGCATCTACCTGTACAATAAATTCTTTATTGCAATCTATGCTGGCTAACACAGGTGGCCCTGCCAATATCTCTTTAAGTTTATGGAATGCCTGTTCACAATTTGTGGTCCACACTAACTTGTCCAGTTTATTCTTCCTAGGTAGGTCAGTAAGGGTTGCTGCCATAGTACTGTAATTGTGCACAAATTTCCTATATTACCCCACTGTCCCTAGAAATTTTATCACTTGTTTCTTAGTAACAGGCACTGGCCACTCTTGAATGGTTTCCACCTTGACAGGTTTTAGCCTAATTTTACCACTTCCCACTCTGTGTCCTAAGTAAATGACCTCTCCCATACCCACTTGACACTCACTGGGTTTAATGGTTAATCCTGCCCTATTTAATCTAGGGAAGCTCTCGCTAACATGTTGGAGATTTTCCTGCCAGGAAAGGTTGTAAATAGCGATGTCATCCAAGTATGCTAAAGGATATTTCCCTGCTCCTGCCAAGATGTATTTCTTTCCTGTAGAACTTGGAATACTCAGGGTCCCACAATATTCAGGTCCACTCCCTGAAATAACTATTCAAAAACAGTTAAAGACATTAATGGAGCCTGAGCCTTGTCCTCTGTTTTTCTAACTTTTTGGCCCTGTTTACAAATCCTACGATATCCTATCACATACCTCACAATCCCAGGCCAATAAAAATTTTGCATGATACTTCTCTTAGCATGTCATATGCCCATGCAACCTGAGAAAGGAATGGCATATGCTATGGATAAAAGTAGCAGATAGCAAGCTCTAGGCACTCCCAACTGCCGTATCACTTCACCTTCTAGTCCACCAACAGGAGTCTATTCTATATACAACAAACATTTGTTCCAGTATACAGACACCCCTCTTCCTTGAACCTCAGGTGCCTCCTTAGCTATCTTCCTCAAGCTTTGTAACATAGGATCAGTAAGTTGAGTCTGTCTCAACTCTACCTTCTTGACCTTCCCCAGCTCTCATTCTGCAGGAAGTCCAGTCACTTCCGACAGCTGTGCCTCGCTGTCACTCTGGGTACCACCACTCACCTCAATCCTTGCAGTCACCATGTCCAATGGAACATCAGCAGCTGTGGCTCACATTCAGACTTACTGCTACCAGATAGCACCTTCTCTGAAACAAAAAACACACCAGTCCCAGCTTCAGGTATGAGATATTTCTGAGTGTCTCCCAGACTGCCAGGCCTACTTGCCTTTTTCCAGGCCTGACTGTATGTCACTGCATGTACACAAGATACTGCATCAACAAAGACATTCCCTATCAGGGCATCTGCAAGAATATCCTCAAGCACACCTACTTGCCTGCATCCTCTTCCACCCTCCCAGTCAAAATGAAACCCCTCCCAGCACTCTGAATAGAGTGGACTGCCCAAGTAAGTACTCCTCTTCTCTAACCACTGCAGGCCTCACAATAGTTATATCAGAAGTTGTGTCCCTCTTAGCAGTTACCTTCTTACCATCTACTAAGATAAGATATAAATTGTGGTGATAATTTGGCACCCAAGTTGTTTCTGAACAACTTACCTTGCCTCGATGGACATTTGGCTGCTATATGTCCCCTCTGGTTACACTGGAAACATATAATCCCTAACTGTGCACTTGGATTAGTAGTTACCCCATTACTGGTGTACTCTGTTGAAATGGTTCAGACTGCCCCCATGGGTTCCTTTATGTTCATGTTCAGCATTGGGTATCCTTTTCTTATGCACTGATGCTCTGCTTGCCAAGTACAGATCTCCTTTTCTCCCCAACTCCTCTGCAGAGTTACACTCATGGTCTGCTAACCAGACTCTCATGTCATCAGGCAAAATGCTATGGGCTTGTTCTCTCACCAAAAGGACTGCCAGTCACTCAAAAGTGGTTACCTGACACCCACTCACCCATCTGTGAAACTAAGTACTTAAGTCAGCAATATAATCATGTACACTTTCATCTGCCTAGCATCTATGTTCATAAAACTTTTTTCTATATGCCTCAGGTATAAGGTTTTAATAGTCAAGCAAGCAACATCTCACTTTCTCATAATTCAAACAATCTACATCATTTAACTTTGCTACAGCCTGAACAGCTTTTCCATGGAGTATGTGAGCCAGGAGCTGAACCCAGAGCTCATGGTCAATGTCTTGTTGTCTACATACCCTCTCAAAGATATGAATAAAACTATCAAAGTCATCCCCATCCTTGTACTGAGCTTCTGGGGTCTGGTTATTCCCTTACTCATTACCTCCATGACCGGCTTGAAGGGTAAGAAGCTCCACTTCATGCCAGCACTGTCTCTCATTGTCCTCGGCTTCTAAACATCTTATCTCTCCTTGATCTCCAGCTGATTGGTCTCCAGTTCATATTGGTGCTGCTTCTCCCTTTCTTCAGCCTCCCGTTGATGTGTCTACAGGCACAGTTTGTCTCTAGACATTGGGTCTACAAGTGCAGTCTCTCTGCTGATTCCATTTCAAGATGTTTGGCTTGGAGGCACAGTCTCACTAACTCCAGATGGATTCTTAGGTTCTCCAAAGTAAAAGTGGACTGTCCCATCTCGGCAGGCTGCACATCACCAACAGCAAACTGGATATTCTCTGAATGGCTGGTCTAAGCTGTTGTTGCAACCACAACTGAAACATTGCTTCCTTAGTCAGGTTGGCATGCACCATACCGCTCAACCTCTTAGAGCAAGGAATCTGGACAAAGCCATAAATAAAAGTGGGACAAAGGCCCAAATATAGGGACAATTTTTAAATATCATTCTTAGAAACTTAGAAAGTTGATAGAATAACAGGTTTTATATTAACATGGATTTTCTGAAGGATATGAAGTCTGAAACTCAAGTGTCTATCATTATTTTCAAACTTTAATCTTTAATGATTTACCACTAATTTGCCAGAAAACCACACTTTTATGAAAAACGAACCAAAAATATGAGGCCAAAATCTGGACAATCTGCAAAAATATGTACAGTTGTGAGGTATGGCATGAACTAATCTTCCGGCTTCACACTCCTTTAAACAACTGGAACTTTGTCAGCTTGCTAACATCTTATGCTAACATCCTTGCCTGCTATCATTTTTTTTTATTTAACTAAAAAATAAATAAATAAATAAAAGTGTTGTGGATTTAAATTCTCACAGTTTACCTTGTGGCTATCAAGAGTGCGCACCTTAATGACAACTACCCACAGGCTACTGGAATCCAATTAAAAATTCCACTAAACTGCCAACAATTAAATGTGATGTCCAGCTAATATTCCACTGAACTGCCAACAATAATATGATGTCCCTCACTTAAAACTCAGGTCAGTAATTAAGGATCCTCAATCCTCACCACTTACTCCAGTGTGGGAGTGTCACAGAAAACACCAGAGCACAGAGCACATAAGAGTAAAATTCCACAATTTCCCTTAGGAGCACAACAGGAATATGCTCTACTTCATGGGACTGGACTATATACCTCTATCTACCCTAAATGTAATCATTTCCTATACACTTCAGAGCAATGTATTCCAGTTCAAGACCTCTGACTCACACTCAAAATAAATTTAAATCTCACACACTCAAAAACTTAAGGGAAGCCTGACACAGATTTCCAGCTGCCCCCCCAATACAAATGCTAAATGCTGCCACTAGAGTCAGACAGGTCTACACACCTTTCAAAGGGTGATTGATTATTAAAAATTAAATATCAAAATAAATGATAGTTAAGAACAGAAGCAGCCAGACACGTGAGGTGACCTGGGGAGTATCAACAAGTATAAGCACTCTCTAAACTCTAAAGAACACACTGATTGTCCAGCCACAATGTAAAGTAATGAAAAACATTTAATAATAAATAAAATAATTGCAAGAATGTAAATCAATAACTTTCAATAAATACCAGAATTAAATCACCAGAAATATAAAATTAAACTGTAGGATAGAAGTCCATCATCTTAGAAAAACTCATTCTAAATAACTAAACTTTCCTAATCTAACTAGAGAATACTGTCCCTGATCTAATCTAAAACATTACAGCAAGGCAATGGCAGGCTTACAGTTTTTGGTGAGCTCATTTTCTTGGCTATCACTGCACAGCACTGTAACTGACTGCAACTCTTGACTAACTGTTCAACACTGACTTCATCAGTCTCTTTTATATTCCAAGTTAACAGTCTCAATGGTCTGATTTTAAAAATAACAATCAGCTGTTTAAAAATGTTTTTTTACCTGTCAATCATCTGATCACATCATTACATAGCAATCAGGAACATTCTAATGACATCACCTACTGACCAGCTGATTCTCCAGAGACAGTTTGTACTTCAGAATCTCCCTCACAAACATGTGCAGTTAGAAATGTTTCAAAACACTGACCAATTCTTTAAACATTTTGTGTAAACAGGGAAATAGTCAACATTTAAACACGTATTTACATTTTCACAATTACACATGCTGGCTTACAATAAAAGTTAATCTGAAAATATATACAAATCTCCTGCCAGACATACTAACACAGATGACAGTGTTTTCATTTTTTTCACATTTCCTATTTCTGGGTCTCTTCTGCACAACACTGTGACCGACTGTAACTCTTCACTAACTGCTGCTCTTTACTAACTGCTCATCTTAACAGTCTCAACTGTCTTATCTTAAAAAATAACAGTCAGCTTTTTGAAAAAGTTCTTTTTTCTGCCATTTAGCTGTTCTTTATTTATAAATACCAACTCCATGGTCCCACATCTATCATGAAAGTTAATTCATGCTACCCATCACTTACTTCTCCTGCATTTGCTATTTGTTCAAATATACAACAAAATGCGTGCCTTCTCTTCATTGTCAATTATTTGAATATTTTGTGTGTGTGTATGTGTGTGTGTGTGTGTGTCTGTGTGTGTCTGTGTGCACGCGCACACACACACACACACACACACACATATATATATATATATATATATATACACATACAGACTTTCTCTTGCTCTTTCTCTTTATTGATAAATACACACACATACATATTACATACCTATATCTATCCACTCTCTCTCTATAGATATATATATATAGATACAGATATAGCTATAGATATAGATAGAGATATAGATGTATTTATCACTATATCGCCTTAAGTCTTGGATATTTTATTTATTTATTTACTATTGGTTGACCTGGGTAGTAGACTGGCTCAATAAGGATACATTTCAGCCACATCCCTGGAGTTACAGAGCACATATGAAAGAAAGTACAATAGTTTAGCATTAGCGAGTAAGAAATACATATTAGTTTACATGTAGTTTTAAATATACAATATGGTTGTAAAGTGAAGTGATTCCAAAGTAATTTACATTATTCTCATATATGAAACATGCATAGGAAGGCTAGTGATAATATTTAGTGGTTAGGGATAGGTGTTGTTATGAAGTAGTTTAAGTTTGTATGATATAGGATGATGATAGGGAAGTGGGTGAGTTAGTTTAGTGTTTGGGGAAATGGATATCATAAATTGTGGACTTACATCATTAGAAAAAATAAGTCAAAATCAAATTTTGTAGAAAATGTATATGGCAGAAAAAAATATTTAGTCAAAAACTAAACCAAATATTTTTTATTACAAGTAAAATGCACAAATTCTCAAATGAAGCAAGAGAAAAAAAATGTACATGTTTTGCTGGGGGGGGGGCGTCCATATCTACCATACTTTTATATCTCCATGATCGTACCAACTCATTGAAAGGAAAAATCTCCCAAAACATTTACTTTGTCATTGAATCAGCAGTGATTTCTCACAGAAAACATTGATCACAGTTCCCTACACTGACACTACTTAGCCTTATATAACCCAAAAAAACAACAAAACATCAGGAAAAACACATATTCTGTAAAATTCATCCAACTAAACAACTTTTCAAAATATAGTCTGAAAATAAACCACTACATGTGTGCAAATAAATGTTATTCTACCAATGATATTTTTAACAACTATATCTTCTAATGTTCTTCTATCATGTTATTACTACAAAACTACCATAATCATATACAGTATTGACACACTATATACAGATATCTATATCTATCTTTCTATGTGTATATATATATATATCTATGGATTCCCTTCACAAGCTCGAAGTTTCAAAGCTGCAAATGGTCAAGACCATAAAGTTTTGAAACTTCAAACATTTTGAAAGGAGATCATTGTACAATGCAGAATGGGAAACATACTGTTTTCCTCACTGTAGTGCGATCTTGGAGTTGGTATATTTATTTAGCAGGGACTATGGGGGATGCAGGGGGGCTTGCCCCCCTTCAAAAATGTAAATTTTTTTTGTTGTCCCTTTTATTTTTTTTTATTACAATTTCAAAGTTTCAGAACTTCACTCTTATGGTCTCGACCATTAACAGTCCCAAGTTTTGAAACTTCGAGCTTGTGAAGTAGATCCATGCATACATACATATGGAGATATAGAGAAAGAGAACGAAAGAAATGTATATATAGATTTAGATGTGCATATCTAAAGATCCACATAAAAACATGCAAACATACGGACACTTACTATTGCACTCTATATATTCTATCAAGAATTTGACCAGAAATATTTACAACGATTATATTTAGTTAGTTTCAGTGTTACAAACCTATTTTACTTTATTGATTCACATTATGAATAACATTTAATAGTATGACTAGAACAAACTTTGTTATAAAAATAAGATACAAAATGTTATATTAAATACATTCTATACATCTGGTCTTTTTAATCTACTAAAATATTAGAACAGAGTACTCCATTATGCAATAGAATACTGATAACAATTACTTTTGATACTTCAGAGCTGCCCAAATTCCTTTTTTAGCTCTGTGAATGTGTTTCAAAAATATTTCTTTCTTCACTACTCCTTTTTGCTTCTTTTGTTCTTAGTAACCATTAGACTTGCCATACAGCAGGTTTTCTTCTATATGCTTAATTTTGTATTTTGATCAATAGGTTTGTCAGTACTCCAATATATTTTATATAAAATATTTTTATTTATTTGGGATATGCTTACTAGGAAAGCATGACTGGGCAATAACCTCCTTTTCAGTTGAGACCTGGGAAGACAAGCTCTACAATTAAATAAATTCTAAGTCAGATAAACAATCATATACACAATATAATAATAGAAACCATATGTAATTGCTAGGTAGGTCCAAAGCCCCTTTTCAAGCTCAACACAGGATCAATGTCTGCTCAAGAAGCATTTGAAAGCTGAGGGAATCAAACCCAGTACCAGAACTACAGCTTGCAACCTTAATCTCTGCATCAACTGCCAATTCCTTATGAAGCCAATCTTTACAATAGTCATATATGAAGTATGTACACAGGGCAGAAATACTAATCAATTAAATGCTGCAAGTTATATTTGCTGACAAGATTTGATGAGCTCCTTTGAAAATTTATACTGTTGATGTCAAATTAGGTCTGATTAACTTCAGTGCTGCAGCGCTTGATATTCTTTCCTGATATTGTTACACTGTTTGCTATGATTTGCCATCTTCTGAATTTCCCATCACTGTCTATCCCTTCATCTTCCATACAGGAATACCAAGCAATTAACCAACTTATCCTGCATTTCCCCAAAAAACAGATGACACAGAAATATAAACACAAATACAGAATAAATAAAATCCAATTTGCTTTTTGATTTAATGACAGCTCCATCCTCATTTACCTGACAAAGCCATTCCAACAATGCAGTATAACTAAAATGTGAAATTTGATATGCATCAACATTCTGAAAAGAAGGCCCTATACATTCACAATACTTTCCAATAGATTTCAATAGTTATCTGCAAGAAAGCACTAAGTTATACAATTTTTCATACCGATGTATATGTTCTCATATGGATATGATCCTGGTACAAACGGGAACATAGTCTAGTTGTTTCAGCTATAAGCAAGTGTTTTCCAACCAAAAAAAAAAAAAAGACAAGCTTCAAAACCAAATTTGTTTGCTTAACATTTCCTGAGTAGACATGCTGGCCAAATGACTATTTTCACCCGCAATCCAAACCAAAAGACAAATACTGCTAATAGAGATACAGTATACATATATAAAGGGTTGGTATCATGGTTAAGGTGTTTACCTCACAGTTGCAAGGCTTGATTCTCACTTTTGAAAGGGAAATTAACTGGACTTAAAATGGTCACAAGGTCAGCTGGCCTAGTGTCTATCTACAGCCTACAAGGAAATATTACCTAAGCACAAGAATGAACCTAATGAGAGATGAGCATTATAGGGATATATGCATCTAGATGGAGAACATTCAGAAGATCAACTCAACAGAAAATCAAACTTCATATGCTCAAAACCAAACAATTGACTTTCCAAGAAGTTATATAACAAAAATCTACATTTTAGTAGGGGGCACACCCCCCCTCACAAACCCCATGTGGCAGCCTGTACCCCCACGCCAACTTCAAGATAGCAGTACAGAAGGGAAAATGGTAAATTACACAATCCCCACTGTACCACAATTTCCATTCAAAAGCTTTGACATTTTGAAAAGTTGATCATACGGCTTCAACCATATACAGTTCACCTTTTTCTTGCACCAGTCTTTTGCACTGGACCAATCTAGATGTTTATTTCCAGTTATGGAGGCCAACACTGCAGCTTTGATGTAAACACAAACACAACCCTCACAAAAGCTCAGACTGCTGGTGAAAGGACATAAATAAGAATATGATCAAAATGTATCATGTAACAGCATCATTAACCTTTTATACTACCTATCTAAATGAAATATTAAGGGACTGCCACCGTAAGAATTGAAAGAGATTTGCACAGACTTCAATCTGAAATAATAGCCTGTCATCTGACAGAGAAGAATAAACTAATGTCCCATTAGCACCTGTTGTTATAAGGATTGTTGTAAAGTCTGGATAATGATATTTCCTGAAATATTCAATGCAATTTGTCTAACAAGAAAATGCCACGATGGCTTACAGTGCAGTTGATGAAGCAGTTTGAAATAAATGTTGAATGTAGTAGTTATGACAAATATATTACAGACCAAGTAGAGAGTATGCACAAACAGAATCAAGGTAGTCATTAAAGAAGTGATAAAGTCGGTATAATACAGAAGACATGTGAGGCTGTGTACTACATGAACTACAAAATGAACTGGCACCTCACCTAAGTGTCATGTTTAATCTTAGCCTCACCTCAGGCTTCATGCCCACTGACTGGCACACAGCTACAGTTATCCCACTCCACAAGGCGGGATCTGCCTTGGATCCCGGGAACTACTGTCCCATCAGTCTGACAAGCCTGATCTGCAAGGGCATGGAACGCATTATCATGGAACTTATAAACAAAGACATTGGCAACCTTCAAACACTGGACCCCACCCAGTTTGGGTTTGTGAAGGGCCGATCTTGTCTCTTGAATCTGATTGACTTCTTCACATCAGTCTCCAGAGCTGCGGATGAGAGTAAGACAGTCCACACAGCCTATCTGGACCTTGCCAAGGCCTTTGACACCATCCCCCACTCTGGAATCATAGATAAACGTACTATGTTCATAGGTTCATAGGTTCATAGGTTTATACTAGGCTATCTGCCCTAAGGCATTTATAAGCCTAGCCCAAATTTTTGTGGCTTACGCCACCCCTTATATGAAAAAATACTGTGCCCATTAGTTTGTTGTGCCTCTGTCCAGCAGTGACACAGAGATGATTCCCGGGGTAAACCTACGATCTCCCATCCACAGGTCTAGATTTCTCTTGAACAGAGTCAGCGAGGTGCTCTGCCTCACATGGACCGGGATTTTATTCCACAGCATAGGGAGTCTCTGAGTGATAAATCTATCCCTCCAGCACGTCCTATTTATATCCGTGCTAAGGTTTAAGTCACTTGCTCTAGTGGTTTTGGTGGATTTGGATTTTTGAGGTGGAGCATGTCCATTAATTCCAGGTTGGACATGGCCTTGTATGTCAGGCACATGTCACCTCTGAGCAGACGGTATGCGACTGAATAGAGCTGGAGTTTCTTCAATCTGGCAGCATATGACAGATTTTGGAGTCCCTTTATCCTTTTGGTGAGGAACTTTTGGGGTCTCTCCAATTGCTGCAGATGTCGGGTGAGATACATCCCGAATGGGGCATTGTACTCGATCATTGGTCTGATAAGTGAAGAGTACAGGGAACAATGACCTCACTAGATCTGGATGTGAATCCTTCATGATCAGGTGGGCAATGTAGAAGGTCTTTCTAACCACTTTAGCAATGTGAGTGTCAAAGAAAGGCCACTGTCAACCTGGGTCCCCAGGTCCCTGATAACCTCTTCTGTGCTTAGTGGATTGCCACCTATATGGTAGCTTGGGGTTACCTTGTTTTTCCCGAAGGGTATGACTATACATTTTGGCATTTAACTTCAGGCCATGGCTCTGGCACCAGCTATCTGTTTCCGTGAGTCCCTTCTGAAGGATATCCGTGTCCGATGCACTTTCCACTATGGCCCAGTTTGCAGTCGTCTGCAAACTTTGTCAGCCAAAGTCCTCCCATGCTGGCCTGTACTTCTGAGAAGTAGATGCCAAACAATAGGGGCCAAGGACCGAGCCCTGTGGGACACCACTTGTGACCGGCTTGGAGTCTGACACAGCGCCAGCAACTCTAACCCTGTGGGTTCTGTCCTTAAGCCAGTTTGCAACCCATCTTGTGACATATGGGTTTACATTTAAGCTGGTAAGTTTTTCTACAATACCCGAGTGGGGTATTGTGTCGAAAGCCTTTGCAAGGTCAAGGTAGGCTGTATGGACTGCCTTTCCCTCATCAATGGCCTTGGTGACTGTTTCGAAGAAGTCGACCAAGTTCAAAAGGCATGATCTTCCCTTGACAAAGCCAAACTGGGTCGGGTCCAATGTCTGCAAGTCCCCTATATCTTTGTTTATGAGCTCCATTATGATCCTCTCCATAGCTTTGCAGACTAGACTTGTTAGGCTTATGGGGTGGTAATTACCAGGGTCCGTAGAGGCGCCGCCTTTGTGGAGTGGGACCACAGTTGCCGTACGCCACTCCTTGGGCACGTATCCTGTGGTAAGGCTGAGATTAAACAGCTGCCTTATGTGCGGGGTTAATTCCTCATTTAGCTCGTGTGCACACAGCCGGGGACACCATCTGGTCCCATTGATGCTGTGTTTTTAGCTTTAGAGAGAGCAGCTTTCACCTGCGCATTTGAGATGTCCGGGAGGCTACACTTGGCTGGGATAGTTATCTCTCCTTTAGGGGGGGAGAGGGAGATGAAGTTTGCACTGAACCTGTCTGCCAGTATGTTGGCAATGTCTGTGGGTTCAGTGATTTTTGTATCATTTTGGACTAATTCTGAGCATATCTGGGAGTTTCCACCCAGGTTCCTAACATAGCTGAAAAAGGCCTTATGATTGTCCTTTGAATCCATGGCAATTTTTCTCTCAAAATTGGCCTTAGTTGATTTTATGAGTGCTCGTAATTTTTACTAATAATGATCAGGGGTGACTTCCCTTTTATGGATTTTGTTCTATCATGTAATAGCTTTCTCCTCTTATTGTAAAGTTTGTTAATGGCTGGGGTCCACCAGACTGGACGTTTGCCCTTTGTGGAAAGAGTCTTGGTTTTATTTGGGATTGCCTGATCCATGCAGTCCTGGAGGTGTTCATAGAAGGCATTTGTAAGGGCTTCCACAGCTTGAGTTGTGGTTTCCTCTGGCTCAGGGGCCTTGAAGGATACCACACCAGTCTTGAGTAGTGTGAAGTTTGCTTTAGAGAAGTTCTTCACTATGGTCTTTTTTGTTTGGGCTGGGGGCGGGATGTGGATTTCCAGTGAGATTAGTTTATGATCAGATCTCACCAATGAGGGATATACTTCCGGTGTGGAGCATTTTGTCCCCATGTTTGTGACAATGAGATCTAGTATATTTTCTCCTCTCGTGGGAACAGTGACTAGCTGTTCCATGGCATTTGAATTTATGAACTCCAGGAACCGTTGGGCTAGAAAGTTAGGGCTTGAGTAATGTTCCCAGTCTATATTCGGGTAGTTGAAGTCACCCAATATGATGGTGTTTGGAGATACATTTATACCCTCCAGTGTCTTCAGGAAGGCTGTGCAGGGTTCCTGAGTTTGAGAGGGTGGCCTGTAGCATGCTACAATTTGTAGAGCAGTTTTGCCTATGGTTAGTTGCACCTGGATGGTTTCCGAAGCTTAGTGCGTTGCCACCAACCTGGAGGTGTGGGTATCCTTTATGAATATGGATACATCCCCTCCTTTTGTGGTGTGGTCCGGGTTTTGGGGCGGAGCATGATATGAGGTAAAACCTAATAGTGCTGGGGTGCTCTCAGGAGCCTTGAACCAGGTTTCAGTTACAGCACAGACATCGATGTTCTCCATACTGAGAAGGGCCTCAAGTGCGTGCATTTTGAGATTTAGACTTCTGGCATTGAGCAGCATTACCCTCAGTTTCTTCCCATTTTTGTTTTCTAGGGTGGTAGGTTTAGAATTTGAGCCTTGCCTAAAAAAGGCACTATGGGGGTGGCAAGAGCCTTAGCCAATATCCGGAATCCCAGGGTGACAGGTGCAAGCCGTCCCTTGAAGCAGCGTGGCTTGTCAAGCATGTCATCCCAGGCAGACAGACACTGGATCCTTTGAATGACACCAGACATTAAGCCAATTGTTAAAGCTGATCATCTTGTCTCTATATTGTGGCATCATTCTTGGTGAAGGAAGGATATTGCTCAGGGTTAGGGTCATACCTGCCTGGGCTACATAATCAGAGAGCTCCTCTATGTCTCTTTTCATGTAGTCCAGGGAGGTACGTCTCAGGTCGTTCACACCAGCATGGACAATGACTGTGTCATATTTGTACTTGCCGTGGAGTGACCCGAATGCTTGTGTTATGTGGTGGATTCTAGCGCCCGATAGGCAGCTTACTGTGACCCTCTCCTTGTTCAGCCTGGTGAGTGGGACGTCAGTGTGTCTGACTATGGAGTCACCTATGACAAGTATGTTTGATGTTGTATTTGGCCTTAAGGGCTGTGACTGCTTTGCACACTGCTTTTGTGTTTTATGTGTTGCTTGTGGGGTGTCTTGAGGTAGCAGTTGTTTGGGTGTCTGCTTTGGAGGCCTCTGCTGTTTAGGTAAATTTTTACTCAGAGCCTCCGAGTATGTCTTTGTGTGTTTATGTGTTTGATTCAGTGGAGTGGTAGCATTATGTGAGGCTGGTTTTGTGGTGTGTGCAGTTGCCTTCTCCTCCTGTCTGGTCTTGCCAGTCCTGAGTTGAGAGAGCTCAGCCTCCAGTTTGGCTAAATAGCTGCATCTCTCAAGTATTTGTGTTATGTGGGAGGAGGAGAGGGTTGTCTGTGTACATGAGGCAGTTATAACATTGCCTCAAGATTCCCAGATTCACCAGCTGGACCAGAGGAGATTGACAACTGACCTTTGGACATGCTAGAATAATATTGGGAAATCCTTAATTGAAAACAAGGGCCAGTGGGGAGTGAGGGTGTAGTGCTTTTAATTTTTAGTGCTGACTTATATAATTGCTTTAGTGAGCAAGTGCCAGGTAACTTGAGTGCAATGTGTTACAAGTAACTAAATGCAAAAATGACAAACAGTAACTTTCTTTCAAGTGAAACAAGGAAATAAGTACAGTAAGCAATGCAGATATCACTAGTGATCCACAGAAGCGCTGAGCAGTTGCGTATTAGGTGGAATTAGCTTCCAGGGAAATAACAAGCAAACAAACAACAAGCATATAAACAAAGCTAGATTCAGCAGGCCTGGATCTAGTCTATGCTAGAGCAAACAAGGTGAACCAATTTCAGTAAGATACAGTTCAAATATTCAGGCACTATAAACCTTTAACCAGAAATTCCCAGCTCAGAAGGGCAGAGTCCAGCCTCTTCTCCCACAAGAGTGCAGACCACGAACCTTCTTAATGTAAAATAACTGGCCTGAAGCCCAAGTGCCTAAACCAGAACTAATACACTTGGACGCTGGGCTCTCAATCAGCAGTTCCCAACTTAGAAGGATGAAAGCTACCTGTCCTGCCACCACAGTGCTTGCCACAAACCTTCCTAATGTAAAACAACTGGTCTGAAGCCCAAGTGCTTAATCCAAAAGACTTGAATGATAGCTACACTTTAAATCCCTACATCACTCAATGGGTTGCCAAGTGGCTTACTGATAGAACCCAGACTGTAAAAGTAGCTGACTCCAAATCCAGCTCCAGACAAGTGACAAGTGGAGTACCTCAGGGTTCAGTCCTGGGACCACTCTTGTTTGGCATCTACTTCTCTGAAGTACAGGCGAACACTAAGGAACTCTGGCTAACAAAGTTCACAGATGACTGCAAACTGGGAGCCATTATTGAATCCTCAAATGATGTGGATATTCTACAAAAGGGCCATACAGAAACAGATGCCTGGAGCCAGAGCCATGGGCTCAAGCTTAATGCCAAGAAATGTATAGTTATCCCCTTTGGAAAAAAACATGTACCTATGAATTACCACATAGGTGGCAGGACACTAAACATCGAAAGTGTGATGAGAGACTTAGGGACACAGGTGGACAGTGGTTTCACTTTCGATAACCATATCGCCACCACAGTCAGGAAATCCTTCTATGTGGCACACCTCATCACTAAGGGCTTTTCTTCCAGAAAAAAGGAGGTCATTGTCCCACTGTACTCATCCCTCTTTAGACCCATTATAGAGTATAATGTCCCATTTGGTATGTACCTCACAAGACATCTGCAACAGCTGGAAAGGCCACAGAAATACCTCACTAAATGAATCACAGGCCTAAAGCAGATGCCATATGCTGACCGTCTACAAAAACTCCAAGTATACTCTGTGGCATATCGTCTACTCAGAGGCGATCTCTGCTTAACATACAAGGCCATGTCAAATCCTGAGCTGTTGACCATGCTCCACTTAAAGAAATCCCAATGTCTCAGAGCTACATGCTCCAGGAATCTAAACCTTGTCATCAAAATGAACAAAACATGCTGGAGGGATAGGTTCCTGACCCAGAGACTCCCCATACTCTGGAATGGACTGCCCATGCATGTCAAGCAGAGCATTTCATTGGCCCACTTCAAAAGGAACCTTGATGATTGGATGGGAGGTAGGAAATTCACCCCGGGGATCATGTCAGTCGCCCTGCTAGACAGGGGTCCAGAGAAGTAAATATTGTGGGAAGAAATATACAGGGGATTGTTATGGCTAGGCTTGCATAGGCCCTCGGGCTGATAGCCTAGTACCAACCTATGAACCTATGAGAGCATTTAAATGTTGTCCTTGGAAAATTCACATTTAGATTCTTCATTAAGATTTCCTTTCATTTTCTTTTCTCTAGAGCATGAGAGCTGCTTTTTTTTTTTTTTTTTTTTTTTTTTTTTTACTGGTTGGAATGGGAATGGAATTCTAAGAAGCTGGTCTAATCTTACAAAAGGCTTTTTCAGAGATAGAAAGATCATATAATAAGGGAACAGCTTGGTGTGCTTAACTGAAGTCCATATGTGACTAGAGAAAATGTCTCAAATTTATTCTTAAAGCAGAGTAATAGTTTCTGTTTAGCAGTTACATAGGAACATGGTCCTGTTAGTACCAGGTAGTGTTTTGGTTTTCTTGATTTTTAGTGAGTAATATTCATTGCCTTTAAATAACTGCTTATATCTACTGATTTTGCTTTCAGTTGACTGAGGAATAGCAGAGTTATATGTTGAAAGTAGGGGCACTGTTGGCAGTCTATTCTCATCTGGCTACTGACACACTAATGGCAATAACTCTCCTGGCCTTTATTGTGAAGAGATGTGAAATGTTATATTATTCTCTTAGCTGCTTTAGCAGCTTTGTAGCTTGCTGTTTTGTATATTAGGTAAGGCACAGTATTTGGTCTAATATTAGCCTTACATATGTTTAATGGCTAACATATATTAGAGTGACTTATTTGTATTATCTTTTATATTTAATCTTTCTGAGGTTGAGATTCTTTTTGGGGTACCAAATAACATACTCATTTTTTGAATACTGATTAGAATTCATTAGTAAAGGGCCATTTCCAAACCTTATTAAAATTTTTCTAAAGAGATGAAGTTAATTGTATGAAAGTCCTTTGAGCTTTAGTAATAACAATATCATCTTCATACATTATGTTGTTAATGTGCAGAAAGTCCCAATGCAGAATATTAATGAAAATGAAAAACAGCATTGACGGAATGGTGAGGGGCTGGGGGGCTAATAGACTATCTCTGGCATCATCAAATGTTAGGGACTTAATTTGTAAAACAACTGAAGAACATGGGATTAATTAAGGTCTTATGGACTGAACCCAGATTGCGAAAGACCATCCCAAACATACATTAAAACACTTTTTTAATGGTTAAAATGCAATACCGTCTGAGTGGAAACAGTGGCAATCATTGCTGGGGTCGGACAAGTGGGTTTAAAGAATTTAGCACTTTATAAATAAGCTAAAAATGTTTACTGTGGAGTAAATGGAATAGAATTAGGTAGGGTAGAGCTAGATTAATTTATAAGGGTGTTTTGGAAATCAAAGCCAAAATATTCAAGCAGGTGATGATGAGTAGACAGAAGGGTTAGGAGAACATACACTTGAACAAGGGCCAATAGGAGAAGGTATGGTATGCCATACTCAAGCTCGGGTGTGGGCTAAATACCAAGACTTGTAGTATAGGGTATCTTACTCCAAGCAATCTGGAAGTCTAAAAGAAAACTAGATAGTATATATTGGAGATGTGGGGTGAAAGATGCTGATGCCTTGCAAATGTTCTGGGACTGTAAGGGGGATAGGGCAGGATCATTTATATTATAAATTGGCTGATATATATATAATGTGAATTTTCCCTTGGACTGGCATTTCTGAGTATTTGAGGTCATCTTCTTCTTTTGGCTTTTCCTGGTTAGGGCTCACCACAGCAGATCACCTTGTCCGCTCATAATTGGCAGTGGAGTTTTACGGTGGTGAGTTGCCAGCCTGGCACCCAACCTTCCACAGAAGGCACACATATGCACGCACTCACACCTAGGGCCAATATAGAGTGGCCAATCCACCTACAGCATGTCTTTGGGAGGAAACCAGAGCACCCGGAGGAAACACACACAACCACAGGGAGAACATGCAGATTCTGCATAAAAGGCACTCCAGCCAAGGATTAAACCAGAGAACCTCTAGCTGTGAGGCGGCAAAGCTAACCTCTGCACTACCGCGGCCATCCAATGTTCTTTACAGAGTGGATGTTTTCTGGGTCCTCTCCTGTTTTATTAAGCTTATCTGTGCCTCGCAATGGAAACCTAAAAAGAGTCTAACTATTGAGTCTGTTGATAACACTCTCTGAAACATCTTGGTAACATCTTATATGCTTTCAATGGTCCTGGTCAATTGAGTAAAGTTCCACACTAATGGCAGCTATTTTTAACCCACTATGGCCAGTTAGTACATAACTGAGTATTTATTTGAACTTTCTCTAAGGTGGTGCTGTCTTAAAGGGGTTGTGTTTAAGAATATATATCACTGAGCACTGTCTATACTGTAAATATTGGATGTAGTTTGATATTTAGGTTTATAAAGTTATTGTTTTTGTCTCTGTATTTTGTTTCTAATTGATATTTAAGTGTGCAGTCCATTAAAACTGATACAATAAAGTAAAGAAATGGGAGAGCAGTAGTAGCCTTAGCATTGATCCTTGAAAAATCCCTTTATTAAGTACTGCAATGTTGGTGCCAGAGTTGTGGCCTACCATGCCAAATTATTCTATCTTAAGGATAACTGCTGAACCACTCTGTTAATTCATTAGTGAAGCAAACATAGATTACTGAAAAAGTAATAAGGAATTATCAACTGCATTGAAGACATGCTTTACATTTAAAAATACTGAACCAGTAAGAAAACCTTTTTCCATTATATCTTCACTTAAAGTATAAATTGGAGAGTTATTGATACATTTTGGTTGAAATCCATGGCTTGTCTGGTAAGAGGCCATAATTTGGGATAAATTTCATTTTTAGTTAGTGCAGGATGTTAATATGGTATTTTGTGTGTCAAGAGTCATCATCATCTTAATTCAGCTGTTCCCATTAGGGATCGCCACAGAGGATCATCTGTTTCCATTTCTTCCTGTCCTCTGCATCATGCTCTTTCACACCAACCACCTGCATGTCCTCTCTCACCACATCCATAAACCTTATCTTAGGCCTTCCTCTTTTCCTCTTACCTGGCAGCTACATCCTTAACATCCTCTTCCCAATATACCCCACATCCCTTCTTAGCACATGTCCAAACCAACACAATCTCACCTCCCTTGCTTTGTTTCCAAACTGTCCAACCTGAGCTGACCCTCTAATACACTGATTCTTAATCCTGTCCATCCTAGTCACACCCAGTGGAAATCTTAACATCTTTAACTCTGACTCCTACCTTTTCGTCAGTGCCACCATTTCCAACCCATATAACATAGCTGGTCTCACTACCCCCTTGTTAGACCTTCCCTTTCACTCTTACTGGTACCCTTCTGTCACAAATCACTCCTGACACTCTTCTCCACCCATTCCACCCTGCCTGTACTCTCTTCTTCACCTCTCATCCATACTCACCATTACTCTGAACTGTTGATCCCAAGTACTTAAACTCATCCACCTTTACCAACTCTACTCCCTGCATCCTCACCATTCCTCTACCCTCCCTCACATTTACACACATATATTCTGTTTTAGCCCTGCTGACCTTCATTCCTCTCCTCTCTAAAGCATATCTCCACCTCACCAGGGTCTCTTCAACCTGGTCCCTACTCTCATTACATACCACAATGTCATCTGCAAACATCATAGTCCACAGGGCCTCCTGTATTATCTCATTTGTCAACCTGTCCATCACCACTGCAAATAAGAAAGGGCTCAAGGCTGATCCTTGATAAAATCCCACCTCCACCTTAAATGTATCTGTCACTCCCACCGCAGTCCTCACCAATGTCACACTACCCTTGTACATATTCTGTACCACTCTTACATACTTCTCTGCCACTCCCAACTTCCTCATACAATACCACAACTCCTCTCTAGGCACCCTGTCATATACTTTCTCTAAGTCCACAAAGACACAATGCAACTCCTTCTGACCTTCTCTGTATTTCTCCAACTACACTCTCAGAGCAAATATTGCATCTGTAGTGCTCTTTCCTGGCATGAAACCATACTGCTGATCATTAATCATCACCTCCCTTCTTAGCCTAGCTTCCACTACTCTTTCCCATAACTTCAAGCTGTGACTGATCAGTTTTACCCTCTGTGGTTACTGCAGCTCTGCACATCACACTTATTCTTAAGGATAGGCACCAAAACACTTTTTCTCCACTCCTCAGGCATCCTCTGACTTTCCAAAATTTCATTAAACAATCTGGTTAAAAATTCCACTGCCATTTCACCTAAGCACCTCCATGCTTCCACTGGTATGTCATCTGGGCCAACAGACTTGACATTCTTCATCCTCTTCATAGTTGTCCTTACTTCTTCCTTGCTAATCTGTTTCACTTCCTGATTCACTATCCCCACATCATCCAACCTTCTTTCTCTCTCATTCTCCTCATTCATCAGCCCTTCAAAGTACTCTTTCCATCTACTCAACACACTCTCCTCACTTGTGAGTAAATTTCCCTCACTATACTTTATCACCCTTACCTGCTACACATCTTTCCCAGCTCTGTCCCTCTGTCTAGCCAATCGGTACAGGTCCTTTTCTCCCACTTTAGTGTCCAATCTCTCATGCAACTCTCCATATGGCTTATACTTAGCCTTTGCCACCTCTCTCTTTGCCATGCGCCCCCCCATTTTTTCCTTTAAAAACCCCCCCATTTTTTTTTCCTTTCTTTCTTCCCCCCCCCCCTTTTTTTTCTTTTGACCCCCAATTCCCACCCCCCTCTTTTTTTTTTTTCCCCCCCCCCCCCTTCCCCCTTAAGGGGGGTTTAAAATAACTGGCCTGAAGCCCAAGTGCCTAATCCAGAACTAATACACTTGGGCTCTGGGCTCTCAATCAGCAGTTCCCAACTTAGAAGGATGAAAGCTACCTGTCCTGCCACCACAGTGCTTGCCACAAACCTTCCTAATGTAAAACAACTGGTCTGAAGCCCAAGTGCTTAATCCAAAAGACTTGAATGATAGCTACACTTTAAATCCCTACATCACTCAATGGGTTGCCAAGTGGCTTACTGATAGAACCCAGACTGTAAAAGTAGCTGACTCCAAATCCAGCTCCAGACAAGTGACAAGTGGAGTACCTCAGGGTTCAGTCCTGGGACCACTCTTGTTTGGCATCTACTTCTCTGAAGTACAGGCGAACACTAAGGGACTCTGGCTAACAAAGTTCACAGATGACTGCAAACTGGGAGCCATTATTGAATCCCCAAATGATGTGGATATTCTACAAAAGGGCCTTACAGAAACAGATGCCTGGTGCCAGAGCCATGGGCTCAAGCTTAATGCCAAGAAATGTATAGTTATCCCTTTGGAAAAAAACATGTACCTATGAATTACCACATAGGTGGCAGGACACTAAACATCGAAAGTGTGATGAGAGACTTGGGGACACAGGTGGACAGGGGTTTCACTTTCGATAACCATATCGCCACAACAGTCAGGAAATCCTTCTATGTGGCACACCTCATCACTAAGGGCTTTTCTTCCAGAAAAAAGGAGGTCATTGTCCCACTGTACTCATCCCTCATTAGACCCATTATAGAGTATAATGTCCCATTTGGTATGTACCTAACAAGACATCTGCAACAGCTGGAAAGGCCACAGAAATACCTCACTACAAGAATCACAGGCCTAAAGCAGATGCCATATGCTGACCGTCTACAAAAACTCCAAGTATACTCTGTGGCATATCGTCTACTCAGAGGCGATCTCTGCTTAACATACAAGGCCATGTCAAATCCTGAGCTGTTGACCATGCTCCACTTAAAGAAATCCCAATCTCTCAGAGCTACATGCTCCAGGAATCTAAACCTTGTCATCAAAATGAACAAAACATGCTGGAGGGATAGGTTCCTGACCCAGAGACTCCCCATACTCTGGAATGGACTGCCCATGCATGTCAAGCAGAGTGTCTCATTGGCCCACTTCAAAAGGAACCTTGATGATTGGATGGGAGGTAGGAAATTCACCCTGGGAATCATGTCAGTCGCCCTGCTAGACAGGGGTCCAGAGAAGTAAATATTGTGGGAAGAAATATACAAGGAATTGTTATGGCTAGGCTTGCATAGGCCCTCGGGCTGATAGCCTAGTACCAACCTATGAACCTATGAGAGCATTTAAATGTTGTCCTTGGAAAATTCACAATTAGATTCTTCATTAAGATTTCCTTTCATTTTCTTTTCTCTAGAGCATGAGAGCTGCTTTTTTTTTTTTTTTACTGGTTGGAATGGGCATGGAATTCTAAGAAGCTGGTTTAATCTTAGAAAAGGCTTTTTCAGAGATAGAAAGATCATATAATAAGGGAACAGCTTGGTGTGCTTAACTGAAATCCATATGTGACTAGAGAAAATGTCTCAAATTTATTCTTAAAGCAGAGTAATAGTTTCTGTTTAGCAGTTACATAGGAACATGGTCCTGTTAGTACCAGGTAGTGTTTTGGTTTTCTTGATTTTTAGTAAGTAATATTCATTGCCTTTAAATAACTGCTTATATCTACTGATTTTGCTTTCAGATGACTGAGGAATAGCAGAGTTATATGTTGAAAGTAGGGGCACTGTTGGCAGTCTATTCTCGTCAGGCTACTGACACACTAATGGCAATAACTCTCCTGGCCTTAATTGTGAAGAGATGTGAAATGTTATATTATACTCTTAGCTGCTTTAGCAGCTTTGTAGCTTGCTGTTTTGTATATTAGGTAAGGCACAGTATTTGGTCTAATATTAGCCTTACATATGTTTAATGGCTAACATATATTAGAGTGACTTATTTGTATTATCTTTTATATTTAATCTTTCTGAGGTTGAGATTCTTTTTGGGGTACCAGATAACATACTCATTTTCTGAATACTGATTAGAATTCATTAGTAAAGGGCCATTTCCAAACCTTATTAAAATTTTTCTAAAGAGATGAAGTTAATTGTATGAAAGTCCTGTGAGGTTTAGTAATAACAATATCATCTTCATACATTATGTTGTTAATGTGCAGAAAGTCCCAATGCAGAATATTAATGAAAATGAAAAATAGCATTGACGGAGTGGTGAGGGGCTGGGGGACTAATAGACTATCTCTGGCATCAATAAATGTTAGGGACTTAATTTGTAAAACAACTGAAGAACATGGGATTAATTAAGGTCTTATGGACTGAACCCAGATTGCGACAGACCATCCCAAACATACATTAAAACACTTTTTAATGGTTAAAATGCAATACCATCTGAGTGGAAACAGTGGCACTCATTGCTGGGGTCGGACAAGTGGGTTTAAAGAATTTAGCACTTTATAAATAAGCTAAAAATGTTTACTGTGGAGTAAATGGAATAGAATTAGGTAGGGTAGAGCTAGATTAATTTATAAGGGTGTTTTGGAAATCAAAGCCAAAACATTCAAGCAGGTGATGATGAGTAGACAGAAGGGTTAGGAGAACATACACTTGAACAAAGGTCAATAGGAGAAGGCATGGTATGCCATACTCAAGCTCGGGTGTGGGCTAAATACCAAGACTTGTAGTATAGGATATCTTACTCCAAGCAATCTGGAAGTCTAAAAGAAAACTAGATAGTATATATTGGAGATGTGGGGTGAAAGATGCTGATGCCTTGCAAATGTTCTGGGACTGTAAGGGGGTTAGGGCAGGATCATTTATATTATAAATTGGCTGATATATATATATAATGTGAATTTTCCCTTGGACTGGCATTTCTGAGTATTTGAGGTCATCTTCTTCTTTCGGCTTTTCCTGGTTAGGGCTCGCCACAGCAGATCACCTTGTCTGCTCATAATTGGCAGTGGAGTTTTACGGTGGCGAGTTGCCAGCCCAGCACCCAACCTTCCACAGAAGGCACACATATGCACGCACTCACACCTAGGGCCAATATAGAGTGGCCAATCCACCTACAGCATGTCTTTGGGAGGAAACCAGAGCACCCAGAGGAAACACACACAACCACAGGGAGGACATGCAGATACTGCATAAAAGGCACCCCAGCCAAGGATTGAACCAGAGAACATCTAGCTGTGAGGTGGCAAAGCTAACCTCTGCACTACCGCGGCCATCCAAATTTCTTTACAGAGTGGATGTTTTGCGGGTCCTCTCCTGTTTTATTAAGCTTATCTGTGCCTCACAATGGAAACCTAAAAAGAGTCTAACTATTGAGTCTGTTGATAGCACTCTCTGAAACATCTTGGTAACATCCTATATGCTTTCAATGGTCCTGGTCAATTGAGTAAAGTTCCAAACTAATGGCAGCTATTCTTCACCCACTATGGCCAGTTAGTACATAACTGAGTATTTATTTGAACTTTCTCTAAGGTGGTGCTGTCTTAAAGGGGTTGTGTTTAAGAATATATATCACTGAGCACTGTCTATACTGTAAATATTGGATGTAGTTTGATATTTAGGTTTATAAAGTTATTGTTTTTGTCTCTGTATTTTGTTTCTAATTGTTATTTAAGTGTGCAGTCCATTAAAACTGATACAATAAAGTAAAGAAATGGGAGAACAGTAGTAGCCTTAGCATTGATCCTTGAAAAATCCCTTTATTAAGTACTGCAATGTTGGTGCCAGAGTTGTGGCCTACCATGCCAAATTATTCTATCTTAAGGATAACTGCTGAACCACTCTGTTAATTCATTAGTGAAGCAAACATAGATTACTGAAAAAGTAATAAGGAATTATCAACTGCATTGAAGACATGCTTTACATTTAAAAATACTGAACCAGTAAGAAAACATTTTTCCATTATATCTTCACTTAAAGTATAAATTGGAGAGTTATTGATACATTTTGGTTGAAATCCATGGCTTGTCTGGTAAGAGGCCATAATTTGGGATAAATTTCATTTTTAGTTAGTGCAGGATGTTAATATGGTATTTTGTGTGTCAAGAGTCATCATCATCTTAATTTGGCTGTTCCCATTAGGGGTCACCACAGAGGATCATCTGTTTCCATTTCTTCCTGTCCTCTGCATCATGCTCTTTCACACCAACCACCTGCATGTCCTCTCTCACCACATCCATAAACCTTATCTTAGGCCTTCCTCTTTTCCTCTTACCTGGCAGCTCCATCCTTAACATCCTTTCCCCAATATACCCCGCATCCCTCCTTAGCACATGTCCAAACCAACACAATCTCACCTCCCTTGCTTTGTTTCCAAACTGTCCAACCTGAGCTGACCCTCTAATACACTGATTCTTAATCCTGTCCATCCTAGTCACACCCAGTGGAAATCTTAACATCTTTAACTCTGACTCCTACCTTTTCGTCAATGCCACCATTTCCAACCCATATAACATAGCTGGTCTCACTACCCTCTTGTTAGACCTTCCCTTTCACTCTTACTGGTACCCTTCTGTCACAAATCACTCCTGACACTCTTCTCCACCCATTCCACCCTGCCTGTACTCTCTTCTTCACCTCTCATCCACACTCACCATTACTTTGAACTGTTGATCCCAAGTACTTAAACTCATCCACCTTTACCAACTCTACTCCCTGCATCCTCACCATTCCTCTACCCTCCCTCACATTTACACACATATATTCTGTTTTTGCCCTGCTGACCTTCATTCCTCTCCTCTCTAAAGCATATCTCCACCTCTCCAGGGTCTCCTCAACCTGGTTCCTACTCTCATTACATACCACAATGTCATCTGCAAACATCATAGTCCACAGGGCCTCCTGTATTATCTCATCTGTCAACCTGTCCATCACCACTGCAAATAAGAAAGGGCTCAAGGCTGATCCTTGATAAAATCCCACCTCCACCTTAAATGTATCTGTCACTCCCACCGCAGTCCTCACCAATGTCACACTACCCTCGTACATATCCTGTACCACTCTTACATACTTCTCTGCCACTCCCGACTTCCTCATACAATACCACAACTCCTCTCTAGGCACCCTGTCATATGCTTTCTCTAAGTCCACAAAGACACAATGCAACTCCTTCTGACCTTCTCTGTATTTCTCCAACTACACTCTCAGAGCAAATATTGCATCTGTAGTGCTCTATTCTGGCATGAAACCATACTGCTGATCACTAATCATCACCTCCCTTCTTAGCCTAGCTTCCACTACTCTTTCCCATAACTTCAAGCTGTGACTGATCAGTTTTACCCTCTGTGGTTACTGCAACTCTGCACATCACCCTTATTCTTAAGGATAGGTACCAAAACACTTTTTCTCCACTCCTCAGGCATCCTCTGACTTTCCAAAATTTCATTAAACAATCTGGTTAAAAATTCCACTGCCATTTCACCTAAGCACCTCCATGCTTCCACTGGTATGTCATCTGGGCCAACAGCCTTTCCATTCTTCATTCTCTTCATAGTTGTCCTTACTTCCTCCTTGCTAATCTGTTTCACTTCCTGATTCACTATCCCCACATCATCCAACCTTCTTTCTCTCTCATTCTCCTCATTCATCAGCCCTTCAAAGTACTCTTTCCATCTACTCAACACACTCTCCTCACTTGTGAGTACATTTCCCTCACTATACTTTATCACCCTTACCTGCTACACATCTTTCCCAGCTCTGTCCCTCTGTCTAGCCAATCGGTACAGGTCCTTTTCTCCCACTTTAGTGTCCAATCTCTCATACAACTCTCCATATGGCTTATACTTAGCCTTCGACACCTCTCTCTTTGCCATGCGTCTCATCTCCTTATTCTCATGTCTACTTTCTTCATCTCTTTGACAATCCCACTTCTTCTTCGCCAGTCTTTTCCTCTGTATACTCTCCTGTACTTCCTCATTCCACCACCAGGTCTCCTTGTCCTCCTTCCTCTGTCCAGACGTCACACCAAGCACCTTTCTAGCAGTCTCCCTTACTAGCTCTGCTGTAGTTACCCAGCTATTCGGTAACTCTTCACTGCCTCCCAGTGCCTGTCTTACCTCTTCCCTGAACTCCACCTTACAATCACCCTTTTTTAACTTCCACCATTTAATCCTTGGCACTGCTTTCACATTCCTCCTCCTCTTCTTGATCACCAACATCATCCTACAGACCACCATTCTATGCTGCTTAACTACACTTTCCCGTCATCACTTTACAGTCTCCAATCTCCTTCAGACTGGCCCTCTGACATAGAATATAATCCACATGTGTGCATCTTCCTCCACTCTTGTAAATCACCCTATGCTCCTCCCTCTTCTTAAAATATGTATTCACCACAGCCATGTCCATCTTTTTCGCAAAATCCACAATCATCTGACCTTCTGCATTCCTCTCCTTAACACCATACCTACCCATCACTTCCTCATCACCTCTGTTCACTTCACCAACATGCCCACTGAGGTCCACTCCAATCACTAGTCTCTCACCCTTGGGTACACTCACCACCACTTCATCCAACTCACTCCAAAATATTTCTTTCTCATCCATCGCACACCCAACTTGTGGAGCATATGCACTAACAACATTCATCATTACACCATCAATTTCAAGCTTCATAAACATCACTCTATCAGACATTCTCTTCACCTCCAAAACACTCTTGGCATACTGTTCCTTTGGGATAACCTCTACCCCATTTCATCTGCCATCCACATCATGATAGAACAATTTGAACCCGCCTCCTGTACACCTGGCCTTACATCCCTTCCATCCGGTCCCTTGCACGCACAATATATCAACCTTCCTTCTGTCCATCATATCAGCCAACTCTCTCCCTGTACCAGTCATACTGCCAACATTCAAAGTTCCTACCCTCACTACTACACTCCTAACTTTCCTCCTCTCTTCCTGCCTTCGGGCATGCCTTCCCCCTCCTCTTCTCCTTCAGCCAACAGTAGCCCAATTTCCGCCAGCACCCTGTTGGCTAACAGTATTGGTGGCAGTCGTTGTTAACCCAGGCCTCGACCAATCTGGTATGGAAATATGAAATGTTCTCCGCATAAGTAATTTGACAGAAGTTTTATGCCGGATGCCCTTCCTGACGCAACCCTCCCCATTTATCTGGGCTTGGGACCGGCACAAAGAAATGCACTGGCTTGTGCATCCCCAGTGGGTTTGTGTGTCAAGAGTACAGGGTTTAAATTCTGCTGTATGTGATGCTTGTTTTTTTACTGTCTTCTATGGAATGGTACAGGGTTTGAATCCCTTTTAGTGTCTTCTAAAGCATAATTCTTTTCCCAAAAGGTTAGTGGTTCCCTGCTACACCTTTTTTGTTTAAGTATGTGCCTTTAAGGCACATCATGTAGAGTATCCCTTGTGTGTAATGGCCCTCACCCACTCATCCACTGCATGTTGTGTTTAAATGCCTCTTAGGCACATAGCCTAAGGCTTCTCCCAGGTAGTTAGTGGTTCCCCAAAACCCAGAATCCTGTTTTGTTTAAATGCTGTTCAGGGAAATGTTTAAAGAGGTATCCCTGGTGGCTATCTGTTCCCATCACTCAATATTGCAGGCTCTGCTCATTAGTCTAATGGTTTGTGGAAGTTTGACAGCCAACCCAATACACACATATTAGAAAAAAGAAAAAAAGAACAGCTTCTCCCCATACAGTTGCACTCACAGACACACTTATCCATTCACCAACACACACACACACACACACACACACACACACACACACACACACACACATAATTCCTGAGTTGTCCCTTTACTAACTCCCCTCTGACATTACCTCCCAGGCAGACACACACCCACATGTGCACTCAGATGTGCAGTCCATCACATGCATCCATGCACACATCCCCTGACACTACCTTACCACTAACCCTCCTAGCATTTACCTCAACCATGATGGATGAACGTGGACAAAAGACAGTGTTTACTTTTGCGAGAGGCCAGGAGCAGCCATGCCAGTTTATGCAGTTGAATGATTCTCTAAATCTCTTGGCTACATAAATGACTTACTGCATTCAGGTCGGGGGTTAAACATGTAGCCACTGAGTGCATGCCTCCCTGGGCTGCCTCCCTACAATGTGCTGCATGTCTTCATGTAAAAACCCTGTGATAGGGTTATCTTTGGATTCCAAAAGGTCACCTTGAGATGTGCACATTGCGTACACATTACAGTAACCTTTATGAATTTGGCTGTGTGTGTGTGTGTGTGTGTGTGTGTGTGTGTGTGTGTGTGTGTGTGTGTGTGTGTATACATGTTTGTGTGGGTGTGGGTATGTGTGACGGATTTCAGTATATACACATGGGAAAAAGTTAAGTACAATCTGGCTATTTTTAACAGATTTGCTTCTGCAGAAGTTATGGTAAAAAAGCTACAAGTAAATGAAAAAATCTTATAAAATGTTGGACCAAGATTTTAATTTGTATGTTAGTTTGTGAGAAGGAGATGTAAAACAAAACCCAAGCAAAGTTAAATTGCTGACAATACATAAATCCACCTGGGAAAAGACCATCTAAACAAGGTGTCTTCTGCATGTATCTTATGCACATATAAGTAATTAGCAACAGATAAAGAAAAAAAAATCTTCTAATTAATAATCCAGTTTTGTAAAGTTTGTCTGTTACTTTCTTGTGTTTTACTATAGATATATCTGTGCCAGTCATCTGGTTAAGCTAGTTAGAATGTCAGAAATATTTACTGACTCAGTTATTTCAGGTTACTATTGTACTGATACATATTATCTAAGGCAAGGCAATAGTTTGTCAGGGAGCAGAAGAAGATAACATCCTGTGTTCACAAGAAATGAATGCTAGTCTCACAGTGGACTAACCTCCTTCCATAAAATATAATGAAGTGGAAAAAAAACACTTCACTCTGACTGATTAAAGGAATATTTTCTTTGATGTTTCTCAGAATAAGAGCTGGAGAACTGATTTAGCAAGACTGTTTTTTATGATGCCAGTCAGAAAAGAAAATTGTTAGAGTAAATGTATTCATTGGTAAGAAGGGTAAAGTTGGATGAGAGGAGCCATAAATGACCTTTTATGCTTTACTGAAAGAGAAAGAATGATTTGGTTTAGAATGAACAATCCATGTACTAGCTAAAACAAGTCAATTGGAACATTTCAAAGCAGTGTATATATAGTGCTGCTTTTGTTAGTGGAATAAACTTTAAGTAAAACATTACTTGGATGACTTCTTACAAGAGAACTACAAGTACTGCTGCAAAGGACCCATTTAAAATGTTTCCTTTTATTTTTCTACTAAGATCATGCATATCAAAAAGGATACGAGTCTTGACATTTCTTATATATAATGTCTATTTTTCTTTTCATTTCAGAGGTCTGCCCAAAATTATATAAGTTTATTAAAACTTTCCTGTCGTAAATAATTAGATTAATGTGTGTGTGTGTGTGTGTGTGTGTGTGTGTGTGTGTGTGTGTGTGTGTGTGTGTGTGTGTGTGTGAGTGTGTGTGCTCCCTCTACTGTGCATACTACAGTGACAACCACTGAAAGAAAAACCTAATAAATCTTAATATGTATTATATATTTTTTAAAAAACAGAGACATTACCTTGAGGAATCAATTTGAACAAGTTATTTTTTTAATCACTAAACATTTTTAAGCAAGCACATGCATTAAGTATGTGGTACCTTTTCACATATATCTCAAGACTTGCTAACTTCAGACATTTGTAGTCGGCATTCATTGCGTGGATTAAGAACACAGTTATGTAGTGCATTACTCAGAAACAAGCATTGCTCATCACATTATAGGTATCATGGGATACAGCACTCTCTTGAAAATACACAACCTTTTTAATGGAATGATAGCAACATCAATAGACATATAAGAAAAGGCCCCTTTTCAGTTCCATGTCACAGAATTCCCATGCTATACAATACTATCGGCAAGTTCAAAATCTGTTTTATGCATATTTGTATGACTAATTTACATACTGGCTTAAACCCAACAACTTCTATTGTAATTAAGTGACACAAAGGATACTGTTTTGAGATTGCTAATGTTATGCCAGTAAGCATGCATGTAGACATTAACACTTTTTCTTTTGTTGCATACTATGCTAATGTGAGAATGATAGAAGTCCAGTGTCATTGGCTTTCAGTAGAAGGTCAAACATTTGCATTATCACCAGCAGTCCAACTTCATAACCGCTAAGGTCATTTGTGGCGGATATGAAGCAGCCGTGGTGTAACAGCTCATGAAATGAAACTACAATGTTTGCTAAAGTCAAGGAAATTCAGTGATTCTTAAGACTGCTTACAAACTGCTGTCACTTGCATCACACTTGGTAATAGCTGATTTCCTGCATCTTCATAGTAACACAGAATGTCCTTCAATATCACTGTTGCAGTATTCTTAACTAAAGGGATTCCCTGCCATGGGTAGCCCATCATCCAGCCACTGTGCCAAAGTCTTAGGATTGTATAGATGTCATACATCATGCATATGCTCCCTGCTAAAGGCATAGGGCATAAAGGTGATGTATGGATGTGCATAACTCAGAACTTCTTTGCCACCAGTCTGAATGCCGTCATTGATCTTTGGTCCGAACGTTCCTTCCTCTGAGCTGGTTACCAAACCATGTTTCAGATAAGTGTCCTGTTAAGGTTTCTTCTTATCTTTTCTTAATTCTTTAGTTTTGTGAGTTTACATATCATCCAGAAAAGGAAAATGGCAATGTGGGAGGCAGATTCCACATAAGGATCATCACAATCAATGTCTCTTTTGTTCGGGTGCTTCTCACAACTATTCATACTGTTCTATTTGCCAAAGGTTTGTCCCTAATACCCTATGTATCTTCTTTGTCTATATACCCAGAGAACCAGCATCTTAAATTGTTGACACAATCTGCTATGGAGGAATCTTCCCATCCTGAAGGTCAGCTGCCTGCCAAGAAAAAGACCAAAAGAGCTAGGTCTGATTTGTCTGCTGTCTCACCTCCCCTGGATGTCTCTCTTGAGGCTATTGAAAGCCCAGAGGATTGTCAGGCTGCTCTATTGGATTCATCTGCCACAACCATATTGGAGGCTGGCATGGATCCGACTTTTTACACATCCTCAGAGTCTCTACAGTTATTTGTTACAGATGTTGACAGGAAATCTCAGCTGACTATTTCAGAGGGACCATGGGGGGATTCCACAGATACTTGTGTGGGAGGAGATTCCTACTATGTTAATTGAATGTAGGCAAGTATTTGAACCTCCTAGGGTGTTTAGGGCAGATATCCCTCATAAGAAAAAACAAAAAAATACATTTCCCCTGCTCCTAAGGATTTCCAGTGGGAATAGCAGGATTTTACCCAGGGGTTATTTAATGCACTAATGGCCTTGAAGCCTCCCCAAAGAGTTTGTTCCTGTTTCCCTTTCGTCCTCTACCCCAGTCAAGAGGCCCAGAGAGCAGGACTTCTCTGCAGAGGAATTAGATTCTGGGGAAGAGTCTTTGGCATATTCCTCTCAGATCCCTTCTCCGTTGGATTGCAGCTCTGAAGATAAAGACTCTATTAGCCCAGACTCTCCCTTTGAATAACTCTCTTATTAGAATACTGTTTCTAGTATGATGGAATTCTTTAAATGAGACTGTTCTCAGGTTTCTAACATTCAGAAGAGGTATTATGAGTTCCTCCAGATGGAGTTCTCTAAGCTCTCTGCTGTTCCTCCTGTCTTGGCTGCCTTTTAAGATACTTTTTCAATAACTTCATTGGCCCCATATTCTCAACCTCCAGCCCTTAAGAAACCTGACAGATATAACGTGGTGCCTGATGTGTAAATTTCTTTACAGATGTCCATCTGCCGACCCTTCTGCAGTGTCTGCCTCTTCTGATAAACACTCAAAGCTTTTGCTTTCTACTAAACTGCTTCCTTCAGACAAGGCCAGTAGAGCCATAGAATGGCTGGGCAAGAAGGTATATACTGTTGCCATCTTGGCCTTTCAGGCTATTAATTACTTGACCCACATGACCAGTTATGTTTTAGCCTTCTTTCTCAGGCTTCATATGCTATATCTGACCTTCTTGATTCTGAAAGGAAGGCATTGGCCCTTTCTTTAATGGGCTCCAGTTCTCAAGTAGCCTGCCACTCTATTAAATATAGTTGTGATTTAGTGAATGCCTCCTGTAGAGGTATTATTTTGTGTTCTGTTTTGAGGTGTTACTCTTGGCTTTGTTTCCAGTCTTTGTCTGATGATATTAAGGTTAAACTTTTGGATGTTCCTCTTGATAATAAGAACTTCTTTGGTTCTGTAGCTGCTGACCTTTTTAAGTCTCTACAGGATGTGTTAAGCCTTGCAAGAATTAAAACATATTTTGTTCCTCCTATTCCTAAGTTCCAGAGGAATTATCCATCTAAATCTGCCTTTGTTTATAGACAGCCTCACCCAAAGGTAAGAAGAGTTCTAGATGGGTTTCTCTTGCTAAGTCTACTCAGACTCCCCACTTCTCAGAAACCTCCTTTTCAAGATAAGCCAGTTCTATCTGACTGTTTGCTTCCACATTTTCTAAGTCAGGTTCCTTTATCTCTTCATCTTTCCTCTGTCCCTTCCCAATTAGTTAAGGATCACTCAAGACTCTTGTGGTCTGTCCATCATCTGTCGGAGATACTTCATGGTATGGAAATCCCTTTTTCCTTTTCTGGGCATCCCTCAAACTCCTCAGGAACAGCTTCCTATCTTTCCAGAATTACTTCAGGGCCTTCTGGCACAAGTCACCATTCAAGCTGTGCCCCCTTCCCAGGAGGGAAGGGGTTTTATTCCAGAATATTTCTGGTTCCCAGGAAGGAAGGCACCTGGAGACCCATTCTGAACCTCTATCTGCTTAACACCTTTCAGAAGATCTCTTTCTTTTGGATGTTATCACCTCAGAAACTGTTTCCTCTTCTTCCCAATGTTTTCCTGGTCTCCCTGAATCTCAAGTATGTTTATCTTCACATCCCAAATCATTCTCTTTTCAGGATGTTTTTGCATTTCCCTGTTTCTTCCTTGCATTTTCAGTTCTCTGCTTTACACTTTGGCCTTTCTACTACCCCAAAGGTTTTCACCATATGCCTTGCTCCAGTGATTGCTTTGTGCAGTTGAAGATAGATTGAAATCTTATCTTATCTGGATGACCAACTCATTCAGGCTTCCTCCCCTGAAACCTTATTTAAACACCTCCACTATACTGCCTGTCTCTTGCAAGGCCTGGGGTTTACAATAAACTTCCAGAAATCAGTCCTGGTTCCTTCACATGGTCATGTGTTTCTTAATTACAGGCTTTAGGCCATCCCTATGCTGCCTTCCCTGTCTCCTCCCAAGGCACTTTCTCTAATCACAAATTTTCAATACATTTTTCATCTGGTTTCAGTTACACCCAGGGAGTTTCTAAGAGCACTAGGTTTCATGGCTTCCACCATTCCTATGCTACCTCTTGCCAGGCTTCACATAGGAAAGCTTCAGTGGTTCCTAAACTCAGTATGGCTCCAACACTGTTATCGTCTAGATTTTATAGTCCTGTTCTTCCATGCCTCAAGCTCAAGCTTCATTGGTGGATTCATTAGCTGTCTCTCAACCCAGGACTTCCTTTTCAGTCCCCAGTTCCCTCTAAGGAGCTTTTTTTTGGATGCCACAGGCATGGGGTGGGGAGCATCTTCTGACCCCCTCAAGGGCCAGGGTCTCTGCTCTTGCCCCCTCACCAGAGATCAGACCCCTTCAAAATCAAGGAGATGAGAGCTCTTCTTTTCAACTTTCAGACCATGCATTCCCTTTTTCTTGCAGATCCTGTCAAAATCTTTACAGACAATACCACAGTGATGTGGCATATCAACAAGCAAGGGGGAGGCACAGTACTACCTTCTTTACAGGCTAGCTCTTCAAGTGTGAGATCTACCTGTCCAGCATCAGTGACTCTTCAGGCTGTATGCTTTACTTCAGATTAAAACATAGTAGCAGACTCTTTGAGGAGGTCCAAAAATAGGCTCATAAATGGATGCTTCATAGAGATGTGCTCCTGGACATGCACATCAGTTGGGTACTCCTCATGTAGATCGTAATACCCCCTATTGAACAGACAACTTCTTCAGTCCTCTGGCTTGGAAGGTGGGCACCTCTTCTTTTTCTTGGAGGGGGATGTTTCTCTATGCCTTCCCTCACCTTCATCTAAATGAGAGTGTCCTGCTCAAGATGGAGCAATACTCCCCCAAAATCTTGTCAGTGACTCCATGTTAGCCTAGACAAAATTGGTTCATTCTTCTTCTACACCTAGCCAAGGGCAATCATCACAAGTTACCTCACAGAGTGGACCTACTCACAAAAAACAGGGGATCTTGCATCCATCCTCACTTGTCTATTCCTCATCTGACATTTTGGTTGACAGGGTTTTGAACCCTTTTAGGCACCTTTTTTTCTGAGGATATGCTTAGCATTCTCCAGAAGAACAGGAAACTCACAACCAGGAAATCTTATATATCAAAATGGAAGAGATTTTCTGTTTGGTGCCTTGCTCATAATCAGGATCCAGATCTGTGGAGATCCCTCATGTTCTCTCTTATTTGTATGAATTGGTCCATGCTCGGTTAGCATTTTCTTCTGCTAAAGCTCACCTTTGAGCTATTTCTGCTTATCAGCCATTTACTCCTCCTCTGGCCTCTAGGTCTGAGGTCAAGAAATATCTTAAAGGCTTCCTTCATATCAGATCTCCCAGGAAGTCTATTCCAACCTTCCTGGGACCTTAATTTTGATCTTGAAAAATTCACTCAGGCTCCTTTCAAGCCTGCAGCATTAGCTTCCTTACAGCAGTGTACATGGAAGACTGTTCTTCTTTTGCCCTTACATCAGCTAACAGAGTATCTGAACTCCAGGCTCTTGGCTGTTCCTCCATTTTTAGTTTTTCATAGAGACAGGGAGTCTCTTCATAGTAATCCTTTTTTATGCCCAAGTTGGTTAAAGAATTGTCTCTTAATCAGTCTATTAATTTGCCCTCCTTTTTTCCTTCTCTGCAGTCTGCTAGTAAGAAGTTTCTTCACACCCTGGAGTTGCATAGGCAGCTCAGATATTATTTGGATAAGACTAAGGCCATTCACAAATCTGAGCAACTTTTTGTTTCCTTTCATCCCAGTCTCTAGGTTTGTCTGTTTCCAAGTAAACCATTTATGCATGGATCTCTAAGGCCATTTCCTTTTGTTGCTTCTTTTAGAGGAAGAGCCGCTCTGCCTCTGTAAAGGCTCATTCTACCAGAACTGTGGCTTCCTCTGGTGCTTTTTTAAAAGGACTGGATACCAATTCCATCCTCGGAGCTGCTACTTAGATCTCTGTCCATACCTTTACTAAGCATTACACATTGGATGTTGCTTCCAGAGCAAGAGCTGGCTTTTCCAGAACTTTCCTGCATGGGTTTCTTGAGGGGTCTTCTGGGCTTTCCTCCTCCCAGGTTTTCCCTTGAGCTTTTGTACTCTCCCTGTAGTTAAGAACACTGCAACAATGATATGAAAGGGCATGGTATAGTTATGTAAAATATTATGATAACAGTAGATGTCTTTCTCTTCACTGTTGCAGTATTTGCTCCCTCGCTCCCTCCTCCCCTTCTGCTCTAACTCTTTTCCTTTTTTCCTCCATTCTGCAAGCACATCTTCCTCCTAATTCCTAGGACTGTTGTTCCTTCTGGACCTATTCAGTTCTGAGGTATCTACATCTGTACATCACCGTTATATCCTACACCTTGAGCAGGGAGCATACACATGACTTATGATGTCCATAAAATCCTAAGACTTGGATATACTGGACAGACGATGTGCTACCCATGGCATGGAACCCCTTTAATTAAGAATACTGCAATAGTGAAGAGAATGACATCTACTGTTTCAGTAAGATTTTACCAGGGGCGGCTCGTGGCATAGGGCTGCCGGACTGCAGCCCCCTCAAAAATAAGAAAAGAAAGAAAAAAAAATGAAAAAATAAAAATATTTTTAAATTGCGGATTGGCGCAAGATGCGCATGGACCGAGTCCCGCTTATCGGTCTATGCGCATGCTCAAGGCAGCCCGGCCGTCCCCATAGGGGGACACAAGGAGCGTCTGTGCACTTTTACAGTGCACAGACCCGCCAGGATTATAGGACGCGTCCGGACTGCAAGAGGAGCAGCAGGGACTCGGGACAGAGCCTTAGGGATCTCGTCGGCAAGGAGCATTGGGATCTCGCGGGTCTAGGACAGTGAAGGATGTATGGGCGTTAACTCTGGATGTATTCATTCAGGTAAGGTGCCTTTTAATTTACAATGTTTATTTTATTGAGTTTGTGCTTTTATTTGTGTATGGTGCTTGTGCTTTACTGGAGTTTGTGTATGGTGCTTGTGCTTTACTGGAGTTTGTGTATGGTGCTTGTGCTTTACTGGAGAGTGTGTGTGTGTGTGTGTAAATGCCCCAGGTGCTTATGGTGGTGTGGTAGGGAATGCCTCAGGCTTGAACCCTGTACCCTGTATGCAGGTGTTAAAGACTTGAGTTCCCTACCCACCACCATTTGTAAAAATTTCAGATTTTACCTCATATTCGATCTGATCTGTTCCTCATAATATCTGTGGTTTGTAAATGTTGCAATGCTTGATATTTGATGGTGTAGTAGTAGCATTGTTGCCTCACAGCTGCAGGTTCTTGGGTTTGATTCTTGGCTGGGGTTCCTTCTTTGTGTGGGGTCTGTATCTTCTCCTGTGTTTGTGTGGGTTTGCTTTTGTGCCCTCCCATGTTACAAAGACATGTCTGCATTATTTCTTCCTGGGCCTCTGCTGAAAATTTGTTTATTTGTTCCAAGTCAGACTGTCCTGATTAAAAAATGTTAAATAAAATTGATAGGCATTTGAATTTCAGACTTAAGGGTTTCTGAATGTTTAATTCCTTGCGTATTTGATGGTGCAGTGGTAGTATTGTTATCTCACAGCTATAGGTTTTCTGGTTTGATTCTTGGTTGGGGTGGCTTCTGTGTGGAGTCTGCATCTTCTCCATGTGTTTGTGTGGATTTGCTCTGGTGCCCTGCCATTTTACAAAGACGTGTCTGCAGTTTTAATCCCTGCTGAAAATTGGTTTTGTTCTGTCCGCAGTAAAATTGACAGGCATTTGAATTTCAGACTTCAGGTTTCTGAATGTTTAATTCCTTGCATAATTGATGGTGCGGTGGTAGTATTGTTGCCTCACAGCTATAGGTTTTCTGGTTTGATTCTTGGTTGGGGTGGCTTCTGTTTGGAGTCTGCATCTCCTGCCTGTGTTTGTGTGGATTTGCTCTGGTGCCCTGCCATTTTACAAAGATGTGTCTGCAGTTTTAATCCCTGCGTCTCTGCTGAAAATTGTTTTTGTTCTGTCCGCAGTAAAATTGACAGGCATTTGAATTTCAGACTTCAGGTTTCTGAATGTTTAACTCCTTGTATAATTGATGGTGCAGTGATAGTATTGTTACCTCACAACTATAGGTTTTCTGGTTTGATTCTTGGTTGGGGTGGCTTCTGTCATCTCCTCCCTGTATTTGTGTGGATTTGCTCTGGTGCCCTGCCATTTTACAAAGACGTGTCTGCAGTATTAATCCCTGCATCTCTGCTGAAAATTGTTTTTGTTCTGTCCGCAGTAAAATTGACAGGCATTTGAATTTCAGACTTCAGGTTTCTGAATGTTTAATTCCTTGCAGATTTGATGGTGCAGTGGTAGTATTGTTGCCTCACAGCTATAGGTTTTCTGGTTTGATTCTTGGTTGGGGTGGCTTCTGTGTGGAGTCTGCATCTCCTCCATGTGTTTGTGTGGATTTGCTCTGGTGCCCTGCCATTTTACAAAGACGTGTCTGCAGTTTTAATCCCTGAAAATTGGTTTTGTTCTGTCCGCAGTAAAATTGACAGGCATTTGAATTTCAGACTTAAGGTTTCTGAATGTTTAATTCCTTGCATAATTGATGGTGCGGTGGTAGTATTGTTGCCTCACAGCTATAGGTTTTCTGGTTTGATTCTTGGTTGGGGTGGCTTCTGTTTGGAGTCTGCATCTCCTGCCTGCGTTTGTGTGGATTTGCTCTGGTGCCCTGCCATTTTACAAAGATGTGTCTGCAGTTTTAATCCCTGCGTCTCTGCTGAAAATTGTTTTTGTTCTGTCCGCAGTAAAATTGACAGGCATTTGAATTTCAGACTTCAGGTTTCTGAATGTTTAATTCCTTGTATAATTGGTGGTGCAGTGATAGTATTGTTACCTCACAACTATAGGTTTTCTGGTTTGATTCTTGGTTGGGGTGGCTTCTGTCTGCATCTCCTGTATTTGTGTGGATTTGCTCTGGTGCCCTGCCATTTTGCAAAGACGTGTCTGCAGTATTAATCCCTGCATCTCTGCTGAAAATTGTTTTTGTTCTGTCCAGTAAAATTGACAGGCATTTGAATTACAGACTTCAGGTTTCTGAATGTTTAATTCCTTGCAGATTTGATGGTGCAGTGGTAGTATTGTTGCCTCACAGCTATAGGTTTTCTGGTTTGATTCTTGGTTGGGTGGCTTCTGTGTGGAGTCTGCATCTCCTCCATGTGTTTGTGTGGATTTGCTCTGGTGCCCTGCCATTTTACAAAGACGTGTCTGCAGTTTTAATCCCTGAAAATTGGTTTTGTTCTGTCCGCAGTAAAATTGACAGGCATTTGAATTTCAGACTTCAGGTTTCTGAATGTTTAATTCCTTGCATAATTGATGGTGCGGTGGTAGTATTGTTGCCTCACAGCTATAGGTTTTCTGGTTTGATTCTTGGTTGGGGTGGCTTCTGTTTGGAGTCTGCATCTCCTGCCTGTGTTTGTGTGGATTTGCTCTGATGCCCTGCCATTTTACAAAGACGTGTCTGCAGTATTAATCCCTCGTCTCTGCTGAAAATTGTTTTGTTCTGTCCGCAGTAGAATTGACCGGCATTTGAATTTCAAACTTCATGTTCTTCAGAATACATAGTAGCACAACCTTTTTTCTAGCAATTTTCTAAGTTTATAAGATGAATATTTTAAATTTGTCCCTATTTTTGGGACTGTATTCCCCATTATTGGCTTCGCCCAGGTTTTCGTGCTAAGGTTGACAGCTATGGCAAGAACTGAATTCACTGAATATGGACTGTAGAATTCTGCATATTTACTGATAAAGGTGCACTGTAGAATTGTGCATATTTACTGATAATGGTGGACTGTAGAATTGTGCATATTTACTAATAATGGTGGACTGTGGAATTGTGCATATTTACTAATAATGGTGGACTGTAGAATTGTGTATATTTACTAATAATGGTGGACTGTGGAAGTCTGAGTAGACTTTTTATGATAAATGTTCTCAACTGGGCAGTTTTGCCATTATGGGTGCATATGTTTTGTTTCATTGCTTACTGGAAAAATGTTCAAAACAAATTTAAAACACCCTCTAACAAGTGTACTGTATTGTACAAGGAATATAATTTTAGTACAATGAGGAAGGTGTATCAAAGAGCACATGTATGTTTCATATGCAAGGGGCCTATGATTCGAAAACAGCCCAAAATTAATCTTTATCTGCCACTGGCAAAATGTATTTTCTTTGAATGTGGGTTTCAATGCTGTTTCAATGAATGTGAGTTTCAAGGGCAGAGAAGTTTTAATGCTAAGTTTTCATTGTGAGACTGCATTGCTTTGTTTAACAGATTACTTAATGTTTGTGCTGTAAAATACAAAATAAAACTTTCAAATGAAGTCCAACTCCTCATAGAAGTAAAGCAGTATGCACATTAGTGTTTATGGTAAATGGAGTGAAATAGCCAAGTAATGGTTCATTGGAATGGCTGCAGAGGCTCCGTTCAACCATTATTTTGTCAGGGGAAGGCAGCAAACTCAGACAGGCCCAGCTGAACTATACCTCCCAACTGTCCAGATTTTCAAAGAATGAATAGATTTTTGCTTCTTATTTTGGTTTGTTGTTCATAAAATTTGTAGTTTTAATTCCTAAATGATTTGCCAGAAGTCACAAAATAATAAGTTTCAGACTTCATAACCTTCATAAAACTGCATGTTAAAGTAAGAGCCGTTCTACCCACTCTCTCACTTTATACAACAGCAACTTTTAGTACTGTTTATATGTGCCCCAATATATTTGGCCTTGTTCAGATTTACTGCATTAACAGGTTGAGAGGTACATGCAAATAAATTGCTTTATAGAATTAGGCATAGCCAACCTCTCAACTGTCCCCAATTTTTGGCTCAAAATGTTGCTCTTCCCCCTAATAATCCCTCCGCAAAATAGCAATTTTGGAAGAAAACATGGAGGGTTTACAATTAAGAAATAACTGTCATAATCAAAGTTATAGATTACTTGAAATGCATGTAGATTCTTTTATTTTGTCAGCTGCTCAAGGTAGCAGTACTAATATTAAAGTGTCCCTTCTTTGACAGGTAGAAGCTGTATTGTGTGTCTATTTTATATTTTTGCATCACATTTTTGGTCCATTTTTCATAAAATTGTGTTTTTGGCAAATTAGTGACAAATCACTAAAGACTGAAGTTAGAAAATGACAGACATTTGAGTTTCAGATTTTATACCCTTCAGAAAATTCATACTAATGCAAGACCTATTCTATTATCTTTCTAAGTTTATTAGAGCAATATTTAAAAATTGTCCTTCTTGTTGTGCCTTTGTCCCACTTCTGTGTATGGCTTTGTCCAGATTTCTTGCTCTTGAAGTTGAGAGGTATGACAAATGTGTCAGGGCCATCACAGTCAGCCAGAGAGATTTCAAATTGTGACATGCTTGTTGCACCCACTCCCCATGTAGTGACTCTGGATGTGTCCAAGCAAGGCAAGGAGTAGTTGTATCTACCTTGGATGGGGAGGACACACTGCATAAGTACTACAGTGGCTTTTCATCTGTCCTTGATTTTGCAGAATGGTCTGGTTTCTGTCATATTTTTGTACTGTTGATTTATGCTTATTACTCAAAGTGCCTGTTGCTCTGTGTTTAAGTAGCAATGCTTTAATGACCATAAGGTAAGCTTGTCTGACATCGTAAGATGCAAGTAAGCTTTAATAAGCATACTGTTAAAGAATTGCCAACATTGAAAGCCTTTCTGTTGTTGCCATGCAGAGAATACTTGACTAGATAATGTATAAGCCTTGGGTATTAAAGGACAGGATTCCATTATTTTAAAAGCTCATTACACTTGTTGGAGACTTCCAGTCATCTCTACAGGCTTTACCCGTAAACTAAACAGAATGCCAATCATGTGTGGTCCATAACCTGTACAGTAATCCTTTAAGCAATGTATCTTGAGCTTGTTTCTTGTTTGCTTTTCATTTTTACTTTTATCATGTTTTCCCCATGAAACGTTGTCAGGCAGCAGGTCTTTTTGGATAAGAAACATTTTTACAAGTGGGGGCATCACATAGATTTCTACTTTCAGCATGTTGCTTGGTACTTTAATAAAGCTGAATATATTATAATTAGAACTGCAGTGCAAGGAGAAGTAGTTTGAGTTGAGTGCTTCTGGTTTTTCTTATACTTGATTTTGACTGGCATTCCAGTAATGTATTTAAAAAGTAATTTATTTTTTCATGCCTCACAACCTTTTGTTTCCATCTAGATATTAAGTAAGCTGTCATGCAGCCAATGCATTGAAATATTTTTATTCTTCTACACTTATTTTTGTCTTGATTGGACTTTCATAATGATGGTTTGCCACCCAGGGCAGCGTATTTAATTAAAGTTAGTTTTTTTGTGGTTTTGTGCATAGCTCCTCCCCTTTATGGTTGACCACACCCCTTCCCTTTGACCCCGCCCATTCAGCGTCTCCTGCAGCCCCCCTGTGATTTGAAGTCACCAGCCGCCACTGGATTTTACACAACTGTAACAGCATACTAGGACCACTTGATCCACATAGACGGCCCATTTTCCTACTTTGTAGAAAGTTGAACATCTTGCTTAGTAGCATTTCTTTTATGTTTCATAAAATTACCTTATGTTTCCCCTGCTTTTCTGAGTTCTGTCACTGTTTTATAGCTAATAATTGTTCAAATATCTGTGCTAGTCACCTGCTATTAATAAAAACTAAAACAATATCTCCAT